>NC_031770.1:981981-989026 GCF_001522545.3 Parus major
AGCGCCCCCTGGCGGCGGGTGCGCGTGAGGGGAAGCGGCCCGCGCGGTCATTAATTAGTGACGCTCGTAATTAAACCGAGAGCGCGTGGCCCCAGGGCGGGACGAAAGCTGTCCCTGGAGTCGCCGTCGGGGTCAGGGCGTGACAAAAGGCGGGATAAAGTGGTTCCAAGCCAGTCATTTAATAAAAATGTGGTGGGCGAAGGGAAGACGCGTCCGTCAAGAGTCACCCCAATGACGCTGCATCGAACGTTCCCGGGAAAAGTTCCATTTTTTTCCTTTCCCTGCCTCTCAGAGCTTTTCAGGACACTGAAAAAAAGCTCGGCTTTTTCCAGTCCTAGCAGTCGAATAAAGTTTATAAAAACGAGGCGGACCATTCGCATGGATTCCCATGGGATTCCCGGTGGGAAGAGCCTCAGATCCCTAAGGGAAGAATCGTCTCCAATCACACCTGAGTGTGGAAACAGGGTCCAGACCCTCGGGGAAATCAGGTAAACCCAAGGAAAAGGCTGGAAAACAGCATTCCTCCAGGGACGAGCCGCTGCTGGCTGGGGAAGCATCATTAGGGCTACTTAGGACTAATTAGCGCCATCAGCACAGGTGGAGCCCTGGAGCAGAGGCTCACAGGGCTCAGCATCATCTCTCCAGGCCACAGACAAGGAAAAAAAGGGATTCTAAACGTGGACTAGAAGGGAGAATCCTAAAGTTTTGGTGAGAAAACTATTCTGGGGTGAGAAATGGTGATTTTTGGGACAGCGCATCTGGGGCCAGCCGTGCCCACCAAAGGGAAGCAGAAGCGTTCCTGCTATTTTTATTTTTATTTATTTTTTTTTTTCAGCTCCTAAATATTATTATCCCCACTGAAGGTTGTAGTCCAAGACTGGAAGAGCCTCTCTCTGCAAATTCCAACCTCGGGAAGTCTGAAAGATTCCGGAGCAGCCGCTCTGGGGCGGGAAACAAATCTCCTTTAGTCAACTGGAACGCCAGCCAGAGGTTGAGAAAGGCAAAGAGCCGAACTTAAACTTTTCCAGGGCTGGAAGGGAGAAACCAGCTCACCCTGGCCTCGGGAATTAGGAAAATGTTGCCAGTTTGGGATCGTGCCGCAAGGAAAAGCCTCCGGAGCGCGGTCCAGGCGCCCGTCTCCAGCTGTGTTATCCGGAGAAAGCGGCAGATGGAAACGATTCTGCCTGGTCAGGAGCTTGTCCTCTCCCAGATTCCTGCTTTTTGGCTCCCAGGTTTTGTTATCATCCCAAAATAGGCCCGTGGCCTGTTGGAGGAGCACGTCCAGCCAGGCTGGGAAGTGTCAGGGAATGGGAGAAGAGAAGGAGAGGAGCAGCCGTACTTCTAGAAAAGCATTTTCTCCTAATTTTTAGGGATGTTTTTTTTAAGAACTCCAGAGTTTTCCCTTCCCTCCCCCAGCACAACCCTGGGATGCATTTCCCTGCCCGGCTCTGCGTCCAGCCGGATCTCCTGCCAATCCAAACATCCTCCATCCGCCGACAGCAGCCCTGAATGTCCCTTCTTGTTCTTCCCGACTCCCATACCCCCCAAAAATCCAGGAGCTGGATGCCCTAGAGGAGACTGATCCGTCTGGGGGAGCCTCTTTCCCCGGGACAGGGAGTGGGAATGGTTTTGGTGGGTGCAGCTGGGCAGGATGCGAGGGAGTGAGAATTCCCGGGAGAAAAGACGCTCAGGGATGAGGATTCCCTGGGGGAAGGATGCTCCTGTGGGAATGAGCTCCCTGCTGTCAGCCAGCCCCTCCCAAACACAACAAAGCAGGAAAATAAACCCACGGATAACAGGTTCTTGCCCTCCCGGATCCCAGTTCCCCTTGGACTGCTCTGGGTGAGCATTCCCCCCATCCCACACATCCATCAGGTGCCTCACTCCGGTGCCATCCTTTACATCATCCTTTAATTGTGCTAAATCAGCGGGATGAGGGAACATGCGGAACATGCACAAGCAGGAGGGTGAATCCCCCCGGGAGAAGCCGAATCCCAGCTCTCCCCAGCATTCCTATGCCGGGATGAAGGCTCTGGCTGATGGAGCAGGGAATATTCCCACCTCCACGTGCAGCTGAAGCTCTGCTGGGAGGGGGATCCATGGGGGATCCCCGTTTGGGAGGCTGGAGGAGCAGGGATAGCCCTGGAATTGCTCCTTTGCCCCGTTCACCGGAGAGGGCACCCAGGTGGATGTCCACGGAGTTTTCCAGCCCTGATGGATCCCAGGGGTGCCAGACCTCAATCCCTACAGGGATTTCCAGGATTCTCAGGCTGCCAGGGGAATTCTCAGCATCCAGAGGGAAGTGGAGGTGTGTTTTTAGGGATCAGGTCTGCGTGCAACAAGGGAGGAGAGCGGGAAAGGCCGTGAGCCTCTCTCTACCCCTCCACACTCGGCTTTGCCGCTTCCTAAAGGAAAAAATGGGAATTCAAAGGAAATCAGGGCCGTGGTTTCCATCGGCTGTTGTAGCCGGGATGAGGATGGGACTTCTCCACCTCATTTGGTGGTGTGAATCCACCCAGGCAGGCGTAAATCCCCCCCGGGATGGAGATCTTCCGGACAGAGCGGTGGCTGGCCGGCTCCAGCCTGGACCTCCCCCGGGAGCCACGGGCAGCCGAGCAGGGATCAAGGAACAATCCCCCTCACTTAAAACTCATAGGCCGAGACGAAGAGGGTGATTTTGGACAGGTGCTTGGCCTGGAGGGCCCGATCCAGGTACTCGGCCATGTCCACATCCACGTGCAGGGTGCGGGGCCCTCGCAGGCTGTGCAGCAGCAGCAGCTCCCCGGCGTGCCGCTCCGAGCGCCGCACCGCGAAGTGCCCGCGGCCGCTGCCGCCCGCGATGCCGAAGCGCAGGCTGTCCGGGCCCGGCCGGCCCGGAGCCATGCGGAACAGCGGCACCGGGGCCCGCGCCCTGGAGGGGAGCGGCAGGTAGTGGAAGGAGATGGTTTTGGGGGCCTGGTGGCACGAGCGGCTCTCCATGGGGCACGGGTTGCGCTCGCAGCGGCTGCGGAAGGAAAAGCCACGGAGGTTTTTTTTGGGGCGGGGGGGGATGGATCCGCGGGGATGGCGCGGCGTGGATTTGGTGCCCCGCACTTACAAGGGGGAGGTTTTGACGTAGGAGATGTTGCCGGCGGCCGGGGGACACTCGGGGGTGACGCACTGGAATCCCCCGCCCGTGTTGATGCAGCTGCTCCCACTCGTGCAGTTATCCTGGGATAGGGAACACTCATCAATATCTGGAAAAGAGGGGCGGGAAGAGGGGTCAGAGCCTGGAACTGAGCTCCAGCTCAGCTCACCTTCCTGACAGAAAATAGAAAAAAACGCCTTGAAACAGGTCAAACACGATCCAAAAAATATGGGAGCATCCCGGAATTCCATCTCCTCTCCGAAGGCTCAGCCCGGGGCCGGGTTAAGAGCAGCCCTCTCCCAGCAGGAAGGCAGCTGCTTTCCCAACCTTTCTGCTCGATTGTTTGGAAACCCCATCCCTCTTATTTACTGATCACCCGAGGGACACCTGGCAGGAGCTGGAATGCAGAGGATTTACTGGGATCATTAGCGAGATGCCACGGAACGCAGGAAAATCGGGGAGCGATGGGGAAATCGGGATTTTCTCCACCCTGACCTGCAGCAATCAACACTTTGGGGCACAAAAACTTCCCTGTTTCTTCAGGAGGCTTTCAGCAGTTGTGGCCTCCCACCATTCCCAGCCACTGCCTTCCACCTGCACCCCAATTCCCTTGGGACTGGGTGAGACGCTGCCACCCTCTGAGCTGATCCTGGAATTCTGGGGGTTTAACATCGCTTTCGGTTCTTCCCAGGAATTCCTTGCTCCAGGAACATCCCCACAGCCACAGCAGGGTCATCTTCAAGGAGGTGCAGACCCAAAGTGCTCCATCACCCAGAGAGATGAGGGAGAGGGAAAGGGCAAGGAGAAAGAGAAGGAGAAAGAGAAGGAGAAGGAGCAGCCATGCTTCAAGGAAAGCATTTTATTTTCATTTTTAGGGATTCTTTTGAAGCACTCTGGTGGAGTTTTCCCTTCCCTTCCCCAGCACAACCCTGGGATTCATTTCCCCATCCAGCTCTGCATCCAGCCGGGGCTCCTGCCAACCCAAACATCCTCCATCCGCTGCCATCCCGCAAAGCGTGGCTCCATCATCTCCCTCCCCTCTGCACCAGCCTCTCCCTTGGAAATGGAGAAAAAGCTGGGGGGAAATGCCAAAGCCCTTGGGACCGAGTGGATTCCAGCCCCCTCACCTTCGCAGCTCTTGCCGTCGCCCAGCAGGACGTACCCGGCGGGGCAGGAGCAGCGGAAGGAGCCGGGAGTGTTGATGCAGGCGTGGGCGCACAGCCGGGGTCCCCCTTCCTGCTGGTACACCTCGCACTCGTCGAGGTCTGCGGAGACAGGGATCCACCGGGATCTCGCTCCAGCCTCCCGGGAAGAGCCAGGGAGCGAGCTGGGGCTGGAGGAGCCGGGGAGGCGGCTTGGGGCAGGGCTGCTGGACCCCAGGGCACGGGAGCCCTCTCGGTGTCCCGCCGAGAGCGACACTGGGCCCGGCCCAGCTCGGTCCCCATGGCCCGGCTCGCGATCAATGGGACCGCTGGGCTGAAGCGCTTGGAGCCTCCCGGAGGAGTTCGGGGCGGCGCCCGGGTCTCCCACCCCGGGGATGTTCCAGAAGCAGCCGGACACGGGGCTGCGGGTCCCGGGGCGGCGGGGCTGGGCCGCTGTGGGCCCGGCCGGTGGCTCCTCCGGGACTCCCGGCATCCCCGCATCCCTCCCGCATCCCGGCTCACCCTGGCAGATGCTGTTGGAAGCCGTGCCGCTCATCTGGAAGCCGGGATCGCAGCTGCACTGCTGGCTCTGGGCGAGCTGGGCACAGCGGGGCTGCCGGCTGAAGGCCGGGTCATCCGACACGCTCCAGCCGGGAGGAGCTGCGGGAAAATGCCGGGATGGGGAGCCGGGATGGGCCGCGGGATGGAATATCCCATCTATCCCCCGGCAAGGGTGACCCACCGGTCTGAGCCCGGTACTGGCAGCTGGTCCCGGCCCACTGCGGGGGACAGAGGCATTCGAAGTGGCCGAGCCCCTCCAGGCACGTCCCGCCGTTCTGGCAGGGGCTGCTCGAGCACTCGCTGATCTCTGCAGGAAAAGCAGAGATCCGTGTGCCGTGTTACCTCCTCTCGGGAAGCAAACCTCGGGCATAGCCTCGGTACCCTGCGGCACGTCACAGCCGCGACCCCGCTCGCCCTCATCTCCTCAGCTGCTCCAGCTGTAATTCCCAGTTTTCCTTAAGGCTGAGAAATCCCAAAGCCACGGGAGCTGCAGCATCCCTGGAACTTTGGGGGGCAGCCGCGATCCCTCCCCACTGTGAGCAGCCCGGTGTTGAAATCGATCGGCTTTTCCGAAGGCCATTCCAGGGCCGGGAATGAGCGGTACCTGCACAGCGCGGCTCCTGCCCCGTCCAGCTGCCGTTGGCCTGGCATGTCCGTGTGCTGGAGCCCAGGAGCTGGAATCCTGGATCACAGGCGAAGTGAACCTCGTGATCCACCAAATATTTGGTGCCGAACTTCCTCCCATCCGCAGGGGCTTGGAGGGCAGGACAGGAGGCTGCGAGACCCACGGAAAGGGGATGAGTTTGGAGGGCGCCCTTTTCTTCCAAGCCACCCTTCAGTCGCTGTTTCCCTGGAATGGTGTGCCAAGGACTCACGGGCGGGCGGCTCCTTGGCCAGGGAGGCGTGGATGGTGCTGAGACGGCTCCTGACGGCTCGCAGCCCCTCCGAGAAGCGCGTCTCCTGCCCCTTGAGCAGCTGCTGCATCTGCCGGATGGCAGCCAGGAGCTGCTGCCTGCTGAGGCAGCTCTGCGGGGACAGGGATGGGGACAGCCATGGGGACCTCCCTGTGCTGCCGCTCCCCCCAGGAGCCCCCCGGCCGGCCCCGGGAGGAGGCTGGTGCGGGAGCTCCGCGGCGTCCGGTGTTCCCTGAGTGCCCTGACTTTGTCTTTCCCTCCACATTTACCCAGATCCGGGAGTTTTTTCCACCTAGGCCCGCGCTCCAGGCAGGGCTGGGATCGCTTTGTGGGAGAGATGCTATAACTCATGTTTCATCCTGCCGGAGCTCCAGCCCTGTCCCGTTTCCACATGACAAAAGAAGAGGAAAACAGCTGTCTTGTGAGCTCTGCCGGGGCCAGGAACGCTGCTGGGACTCCTGCCTGCAAAGCGATCGCTCCCACGGGACTGACTCATGCCGGAGACGGGCACCGTTATTATGGGATTCCTGTGGAATTGACTCGAAACCGAGGAAAAAGAGCAAAGCCATTCCCAGAGCTCAGAAATCCGGGGAGCGCAGTGAGGAGGGAGCGCGCAGGGACTGCGCTGGGGGCTATGGAATTCCGGGAAAGCGAACCGGAGCTGGTGGGCTCTGTCCCACCTGCTGGAAGGGATTTCCTCCCCCTTTTCCACAACCGCGCTGTGGAATTATTCCCGTTTCCAAAGAGCTGCTGAGGGTTGAGGGAGGACAAACGGGGAGCCGAAGCACCCGCTCGGTGTCCTCTGCTTCCCCGGGAGCGGTTTCGGGGCTCCCGGGCTGCCGGGGGTGTGCTGGCAGCTCTGGGATACCCCGAGCGCAGAGGAAGGGAGGTAAAAGCAAATAGATGCTGGCGCATCGCTGGCTTTAATAAACAGCTCTTTGTTAGGGCTGGGTTTAACTCCGGGAGCCAGCGTGAGCTCCGGCGGGATGCTGAGCCATCGCAAAGCTGGAAAATCCTCCCCCCGCCAAAAAAAAGCCCCAAACGGGGGTTCTCTGCTCCCGGTGCGCTCGGGGACAGCTTCAGGTGTGGGCTGAGAAGGGCGAAAAGATCCCGAAAGCGGCCGCTCGCGCTTTAAGCGCCGCTCGGGCGCAGTTTAAGCGCGGCTTTGCCCACCTGTCTGCCGGGGCAGCGCTGCGGGGCGCACGGGCAGCGAGAGAGAAGCGGAGAGGAGCCCCGTATCCCCGCCCCAGCCCCTCCGGGGTGCCGGTCCCCGCTCACCTGGGCGGCCGGCGCGGCCGGGA
>NC_031770.1:989580-1006061 GCF_001522545.3 Parus major
TTTCCCGCAGCAAAGCTGTTTCTGGTGCTGCCGGGCACCGTGCAGGAGCCCCTGAGAGCCCCGGGACCACCCGCGCCAGGCAGGGAAACCCTTTCCCAGCCCTGCACCCCATGTCAGTCACTGCACCCCTTTCCCCAGTCCCAAAACGCCTTCCCCAGCTCCTGCACCCCCCGTTCCCAGCCCGGTCTCCCCCAGGGAGAGGCAAGAGGTGCTGGCTGCAGCTCCGGTTGCTGCGCAGCAGCCGCAGCTCTGGAAGCAGCAGAATTCCCCCCAGCAGGGGAAGGGGCAGCAGGGATGGCCAGGCCGTGGCTGGGGGGATCCAGCCCTCCCGGGACCCCCCTCAGGCTCCCGTTTTCCTGGCGTTGCAGCGGGAGCGATGGTTCCTCGGCACGGGGATGGGATGGATGGGAAGCCGGCCGGGAGAAGGGAGTGTGGGAGCAGCCGCCGCTCCCACTGAGGCTCCCGTTTCCCGTGGGTATCTCCTGAGTGTCAAATCCCCCAGCAGACTGTAGAGCTGGAGCCCTCACCATCCCGGGGGCTGCCCATCCCACAGACCTTAACAGGCCATGGAAAAGGGGGAAAACACCGGGCCCTGCAAGGCCAGCTGCCCCCTCAGCACCACCCGCCCCACCCTGCTCTGCTCCTTCTGGAAAAGATGAATAATTACAGCAAAATAATTCCACTGTTAATTCCAAACCCCCGGGACTTCAGCCCAGGGACGAGCTCCCGGGGAGAGCCAGCAAAACCGTGCAGGAGATAATAAATAAAAGAGACGAGCGTTTATTAAAATATTCCCTCTGTGTCCTTGCCACGGTGCCGCTCACACCGCTCCCAGCGGCGCTTCCGAGTCCTCCCCGCGGCTCCCGGCCCGCGGCCGCTCCGACACCGGCAAAGTGCCGGCCTGGCTCCATCGGCTGCCCGGCTCCGAGCCCCGGCAGGGAAGCAGCGGCACGTAGGGCTCCTCCACGGGGCCACCGAGCTGCTCCTCCACCACGTACCTGGCGTCCCACGCCTCGCCGGGATGCACATCCACGGCCACCAGCGCCGCCTCCGCGCCGGGGGAGCCGGGCTCCGACGCCTCCGCGGCGTCCAAATCCGAGTCCGCTTGCGGGAAGCCCGAATCCTGCGTGGAGTCCGGGCTCTGCTCGGGAAGGCCGGTGTTGATGTAGATGATGTCCCCGCAGGCTTTGGCGCTGGGCAGGTTTTCCAGCAGCTTCTCCAGCTGGCCTTTGAGCTGGGAGAAGGTGGGGCGGGTGGCAGGGTCGGCTCTCCAGCACTCGGACATTATTTCGTACCTGGAAACCGGGAGAGGAGTGCGGTTGACAGAGGATCTCGGCATCCCAGGATGGTCTGGTTTGGAAGGGACCTTGGAGATCATCCAGTCCCCACCCTGCTGGCATGGGCAGGGGCACCTCCCAGCATCCCAGATTGCTCCAAGCTGTCCTTGAACACTCCAGGGATGGAGCAGCCACAGCTTCTCCAGGCAGCCTGCACTTCTCTGGATTAGGGCAGGTATGGGCACCAATTCCCAGCTTCCCTCCAAGCTGGGCAAGCCTTGAAATTCCCATTAAATCAAGAGTGAAACCAACTCTCTCTGCTCAGGCTGTTTCCCAAGGGCGTGGATTTATCAGCCCAAGCTGCTGTTAGAATGAGAAGTGTTCCAGCGCAGCCCTGGGATCTGTTCCCTGGGATCTGTTCCCTGGGATCTGTTCCCTGGGAACATCCCAGCCCTGTGTGTGGATGTCAGGGAGCCCTGGAAGCTCCCAGCACATCCCTGCCAGCCTCTCTGCCAGACTCTTAGGGGTTCCTGCACTGCTTCCTTCAGGAACAGGCAGTGGAGAGGAGCCTTTTAGGAAATGTTTGACTTTGTTTATCCGCTTGGGATTCAGAGCTCTCGGCCATGGGGGGTTAAAGCATTTTTTAGCTCTAATGGCACTGGGGGAGAAACTCAGGAAAGAAGTTTGGAAGAAAGGCCTTTGCTGAGCTGCTCAGAAATCCAAAGGTTTGTGTGTTCTGCGTTTCCCTTTCCAGGGGGACACGGATTTACAGATTTGAGGCAAGGAAGGGCCCTAGAGGGAGTTTTTGGGACAAAGAGGAGCATCACCAGCCAGGACCTTTTGGCCAAACCAAACCCAAAACTCAAGAACTGAAATACTAACAAGTCCCATCACTGACTGCTCCTGGAGACTTTGCCAGCCCCACAAAGCCGTTGCTTCTCCTCAGGACATTTGTTGGGATTTTTTTGCCTGGAGTTCAGCAGATGCTGACCCACGCTCTGCTCCAGGCTTTCCATTAAGGGGCTCGTTCCTAGGAAAAGCCATTTTCCCAGCTGGCATCCCGGGACTCACAGCTCATCCAGGCAATCCTCGGGTTTCTTCAGGCGCTGCCCGTGGAAGAGGTACTCGTAGATCTCGTGGTTCTGCACGCCCGGGTACGGCGTCATCCCGCGCGTGGCGATCTCCCACATGGTGACGCCGAATGCCCACTGCCGGCACAAAGGGAGAGGCCGAGGCTCAGGGGACCCTTCCAGGAGGGATGAATGAACCTTTTCATGGGGAAAGGTCACTGCCCAGCGTCCGAGGGACAGCGGGCAGAGCTGCGGCGCTCCCCAACTGGGAATGGGCTGGGAGGCCAGCGGCCCACTCGAGGGCCACTCCGACGGCTCCTGCGCTTCCGAGGAGCGACAGGAGCGCGGCGTGGCTCGGCCCAGGGGCACCAGGACCCACCACATCGCTCTTGGTGGTGTAGACACGGTCAGCCAGGGACTCCAGGGCGATCCACTTGACCGGCATCTTGGCGATGCGGCCCTGCCGGTAGTAATCGCCGCTGTAGATCTTCTTGGAGAGCCCGAAGTCTGCCACGCACACCGTCATGTCATCCCGCAGCCTGGGGACACACACGCGGCCTCAGGACAGCCACACAGGCCAGGCTGTGACTCCAAACCGAGGGAAAGCACACAGGGTGCGCCCCGTGGGGTGGAGCAGGGGAAAAGGCTCACATGCAGTTCCGAGCTGCCAAGTCCCTGTGGAGGAAGTTCCGACTGCTCAGGTATTCCATGCCCAGGGCGATGTCCACCATGAACTTCACCAGGGTCTGCAGGGGCACAAACTGGGGAGGGAAGGTGGGGGCTGCACGGTGTTGATCCGAAAGGTTTCCCTCTGCCATCCCAAGGGATGAGCCCACGGCAGCAGACCAGCTCCCGTCCCTCAGACCGTGCCGTTCCTTGACCCACGAGCCTGCAGGAGCTGTGGAGGGTGACTCCACTCCCACCTCGATCCCACCCCACCCTCTGCTCCCTACCTGGGGGGCCATTTCCAGCCGGGAGCGCAGCAGGAAGCTGTGCAGGTCCCCGTATTTCATGAAGGGCAGGATCACCATGGGCTTGGGCACCTGCAGGGAGCTCAGCTCGATGCACACCCCTGGGAAACACGGGTAACTCACACAGCGCCCTGGGAAAAGGGATCCAGCTCCATTCAAACCCCGGCTGGAGGGTGGCAAGGGACGGTACCCAGGAGCTTGATGACGTTGGGATGGTCGAAGTCCTTCATGCACGCCGCCTCGCTGAGGAACTCTTCGATCTCCCTTTGGGAAAAGTTGTCCACTGGGAAGCGGAGAGAAAGGAAGAGCTTTAAAACCCCCAAACGGCGGCAGGATGGCGCTCCTGAGAGGGGCACTGGGAATGTTGGTGTCCAGTGGGACAGACGTCAGGTCCCGTGGGACAGGGAGACAACTCACACTTCATGGTCTTCACAGCCACCTTCTGCGGGGGCCCCTCAGGCTGGCTGAGCCGTCCCTCCATCACGGACCCGAACTCCCCTGCACCACAGGGAAGAAGGAATCCCTTCATCCCAAGCACCACCTTCCAGGACATCACCAGATCCCGAAGATCTGGAGTGCTCCAGGCCGAAAGGCTCACTCCTCACAGGAGGAACTGTCACACACGTTGTGACAGGAGGACAGGCTGGGCTGACGGGAGCTCCCCTGCCCATGGCAGGAGGTTGGGATGAGGGGAGCTTTACTCACCCTCTCCCAGGACCTTTCCCAGGCTCAGGGCGTTCCTGTCCACGACAACATCCTGCAGCTTATGCTGGAGCTCCCTGCTGACACCCAGGCTTCCCACTGCAGGAGAGGGGGACAGCAGCTCAGGCAGCTGCCACCTGCCACCAGGCTCCCCTCCAGCCCCTTGCAGAGGGAGAGAAGTGTGTCCTTACGGCTCAGCTCCACGGCTCTCCGGCAGTAGGACTTCTTGGCTGTGTAGCTCACTGCCAGCTCCGAGTCGTTCCTGCTGAAGGCATTCCTGAGGGAACAAACACATCTGCTGTGCCTGGATGAAGGAGGCGGCGTGGCAGGGGCAGGAGCCCAGGGGATCCGCAGGAAAAGGGGAAATGCACATTCCATTTCCTTTTTCCTGGATCACGCCTGCAACGTCTGGGCAAAACAACAGCTCCACAAACACCACTGAAGCATCAAGGAGCGAGTCACGGAGCTTTTGGGGAGGAAGCAGGATACTCATTCCTACTTGAGGAGCCCTGCAGAGTCCAGCTCTGGGAAACACAGCCAGGGCAGGATGCTGCAGAGCAGGGGAAGACTGGCAATAACCAGTTAGGAAAGGGACCCTCACTCGGTACCAGCTTCCAAAGTGGGAGCAGGGGCAGTTAAACAGCACTTGGGAAGTCACGAGGATGAGTGAGGAGCGTTGGGCTGTTGCAGGAGAGAACAGCCCTTTGTCCGTGTTTTTAAACAATGCTGGGCCATTCAACCCGGGCGTGGGATGAGGCAGGAGGGTTTCTCCAGGACATGGGATGTTATGGAATCACAGAACCATGGAGTTGAAAGGAACCCACCAGGATTGTCCAGTCCAGCTCCTGGCCTTGCACAGACACCCCAGAATCCCACCCTGGGCATCCCTGTCCAAATGCTCCTGGCAGCTTCAGGGCCATGCCTGTTCCCTGGGCAGTGCCAGCACCCTCTGGGTGAAGGATCTTCTCCCAAAATCCAGCCTAACCTCCCCTGACACAGCTCCAGCCACTCCCCTGGGTCCAGGTCACCCTCTGGTGACCAGTGACACCCTCTGCTCTCCCATTTCTGTGCCAAAACACCTCCCCCCACCAGGCTGCACGAGTTCACTTCCCTTTAAAAATAGGAATAGTGAGCAAAAGGTGAACTAAGCTGAGCTAAGGAAGGGAGGGGAAGGAAAAACCCACGTAGTCCCTCACCACAGGCACAAAAAACGTCATTTGTGGTAACAACATCAGTCCTGGGGACAGAATCCTCGTCCCCAAACCCTGCAGGGGCTGGGAGCCGCCCTGTTTGCCATCCCCTTACCCGTATTTTGTCTCCACGCATCGTTTCTGGATGACCACGGACAAGCAGAGGAGGACTCCGACGGCAATTGTCCCGCAGATAAATCCCAGGGCTATGACAAAGGAGTCGGCATTCCCAGAGGCTGGAGTCGAAGAGGGGGCTGAGGTTATTAATCCTAAGAAAATACCCTGTTAATGGAGCTGGTGAAGGAGTCAGCCTGCAGCACCCGGGGTTTGGGGCAGGAATTCCCAGGGGTTCTCAGCGGAGCCCAGAGGGTTACACGGGGGGGAAAAAAAGGGAATGAGGAGTGAGGCTTTGCTGCTCCCACATCAGGATCCTTGGCTGACGGGGAACGCATCGGAAGGAGGGTGCTGAGATGCCAAAGGGCCTCATGGACCTCCTTACCCCCAGCAGGGATGAAGATCTCCACGGGAGCGCTGGAAGGTCCCACTCCCCCCTTGGTGACGGCGGCCACGCGGACGGAGCAGGTGGCGTTGGTGGCCACCACGGGCAGCACGGCCGTGCTGCCGTTCAGCCGGGCCTCCTCAGAGACAATCTGCTGCAGGGAGGAAAGCAAGAAACTGCTGGCCTGGGGAAGGCAGGGAAACCTGGGGATTTACTGAGAGCTGTCCCCTTGGCAACCTTTGGAGCTGCTTTGCTTTCCCAGCCCGGAGGAAGCGCAGCACCCGGCTATTTAGGGAGAAGAATGGCCCTGTGTGCGAGGGCCGGATGGGATCGGGAGCGGAGCTGAGCGGCGCTTCCCGTTCAATCCCAGCCTTTCTGGCCCTCTCCCCTCCACAGCAGGGCCAGGACAGAGGCAGGGGAGGAGCTGGCCAAGGAAGGGACAGGCTCTGCTGACATGGATTGTGCCATTGTGCCTTAGCTGTGGCCACGGGAGCCCCGTAAGGCTCAGCACCCGCTGATCCCTGTGCTCCTGGTGGGAATGTCCAAGTGCTCTGGAAGCAGATCCTAGGGCAGGTGTTTTCTGCCTCCTGTGGTTTTTGTGTCCAGCTAGTTATATTCCAACTTTTTATGTGTTTCCTCGGCTGGTAGCATGGCAGGAGGCTTGGTAAAATCACAGCAGCCTTTCCCTGCAAATTCCATCCTCTCCTGGTTGTTTCCAGCCGAGAAAGTGCTGCTCCCTGCCGATTTCCAGCTGCAAAACATCTGCCCAAACATCTGGCAGGCTGCTGAGTCCGGCAGCACCCGGCTCCTTCCTGAAGATCCCACAGAAAAAGCAGGAGCTGAGGGGGATCAGTGGGTGAGGAGAGGGAATCAGAGCTGCTCAGAGGGAACCACTTTCTGTTCCCTGTCCCGAAAAAGCCCCGGAGACGGATGTGAAACACCCTGGGAACGCGTGGGCACCTGCTGGCCGTGGCAGGAGCTGTTGTCACCTCTGCTCCCACATTCCTGCCTTTTTCCTCCTTGTATCCACATGGGATCCTTCCCCTACCACCAGGCTAAACTGGGATCCTTCCCTGTCCTACAGGGCCCTGCTCTGTCATCTGAGGACAGACCAGACCCTGAGCACAGAGCAGGCCCGACCTGCCAAATTTAATGGGATTTTATGAGTTTTGTGGTGGTTGAGGAATTTCTTCCCGGCCCAAGTCGGGCAGCCTCGGCTCCAACAAGGACTGCTGGTCAAGGAGGAAAATAAAGCAACTTTTGGGAATTTTCTGGTTGTGGAGAGGCCTGCAGGTGGCCCTGTGACACCGAAATCCAGCGTCTTCCTGACTTTATCCTGCAAAAAACTGGTGGTTATTTTGGGGCAGTCCAGATTTAGCCTGTGCAGGGACTTTATTTCACGGAATCACTCTCACAGGATCACTGAGGTCAGAAAAGACAGCTGAGATTGTCGAGTCCAACCTTAGAAGGAGCTTTTCGAGGAGTCAGAACTCCAGTCTCGTGCCTCAGACTCATGGAAAAATTGAGAACTGGAAAAAATTTCACTCCATAAGCTGGGAAATAGGACAAAAGCTAACAAACAACAACAGCAACGAATCTCCCAGGGCCTAAAGGGCAAGGCCTGGATTTGGCCTTTTGCTGGAGAGAGACAGCTCCTGTCAGCACTTTCATTCCGAGTCACAAGACCATGGTTTTGTTTCCCTGGCTTCATTCAGGCTGGATCTATACGGAGGAGCAAAAGGAGAACAGAAAGTGCAGCATCCGACAGAAAAACGGGGATGAGTCACCGTTTCCAGCCTGGCACAGAGGAAGCCAGAGCACAGCTGGATTCATTCCTGCTCTTATCCACAGGCTCTGGAGGGGATCTTCTGCCCAGAGCCCGGGCCAGCCTTGCCCTAGCAAATCCCTGCAGCTACTTCCCAAATCCTAGAAAAGGCAAGCAGGGTGTGCCAGGTGATTTCATGCACTCACACAGAGGCCTTTGGGCCAAAATGTTCCTCGAGCTCTGGAATTCTGTGCTGTGGGTTACAGCGGGATAAATCCCATCTGAGTAAGGAACAGCTCAAAATCCAGGGAATGCAAGGCCAGGAGGGGTTTGAAGCCCACACAAAAGCCCAAGACAGCAAAGAAATGAGCTCCAAGAGAATCTGTGGAAGCACCAGACGTCCCTGCTTGGAATTTTTCCAGGGTTGAACCGTTCTTCCCCGTTTCCTGGTGACTCACCGTGCCCTCAGAGTTGTGCCACCTGTACCAGATGTGGTAGCCCTGGAGCTCCCCGTGGATCCTCTCCAGGGATGGTTTCTCCCAGCGGATCTCCAGCGAGGAGCTGGATTCGTTGAAGGACACCGTGATGTTCCGCGGCGGCGTGCTGGGAGCTGTGGGGATCCGTGGGGAAGGAGGTGAGGGGAGCTGGGAGAATGGGTGTGGAGAAGCAGGAATCTGATGGAAAACTCAACCAGAAAAGCCCATGGAAAACGGGGATGTTTCCTTTCCCACCCCGGGAGCAAGCGGGGCTCCGGAGCTGCCTCTCATCCAGAGAGATTGAGGCAGGGAAACCCTTCCCAGTCCTCACTCCCCGTTTCCTACCTCCCTCCGTGGTGCTGGCCGTTATCCAGGGGCTGAATGCCGACCAGCCGACCTCATTCCCGCAGGAAACACGGATGTTGTACTCTTCCAAGGGCTCCAGCTGCTGGATGTGATACACGTGGGGAGGCACCGAGGTGTGGAAGGGCTGAAGGGAGACGTTGCCTCTCGGAACAGCTTCCTGCACCTTTAATTGGAAAATCAGCCCAAAAACAGGGATTAGTCAGCAACAGCCTGCAGGGAGAGATGTTGGAAAACAGGATCCAGAGCCCTGCCTCCCGTTTGAGCTCTGCAGGGAAAGCTCATGGCAGGACTTTCACAGGGCACGGGGAGACGGCTCCAGCAGGTGTGGAGCTGGGAACATTCCAGGGATGTCGGGAAGGAGGGAGGGATGATTTGCTGTTACTTGTGGCATGGAGCAGAAGGAGCCCCAAATAAAATAACCAGGCAGCACATCCCAAAAAACCAAAACAAAACACACATGGCTGGAAAATGGGATTTATCTCCATGGGATGTCACAGGACCAAGCCCCATCCTTGTCACATTTAGCAGCACAGATGAATTCAACATCCCAAAAACAAGTCCTGCTTTTCACAGGGAGACAAATTTATGGATGTGGAGCCCCCACGGAGGCACCACAGCTTTCCAGGAAACCTCTCATTTTGTGGGAAGCACTACCTGGACTGGGACAAAGGGAGGAAAGAGGGAAGAGCAAGAACAAGGACAACCCAACCAAGCCTGTGAAAAGCCTCCAGCCAGGATTTTGGGATGGCAGGACACCTATCCTTATGCTCCATCAAAAGAGCCCTCCAAGGTATCCCAGGATGGTCTCAGCATCTGTTTTACAGCCAAATTATAAAAGAACAGCCTTCCATACTCAGGTTTTCCTGGAGAAATTCCCGGAAATGCCCCAAGTAGATGTTTGGAAGACTCTGCAAGGCCAGCGCTGCTGCAGCCACACGCTCATCCTGCTCACGCCCTTCCCAGCCAAGCAGCATTCCCAAAGCCAGGATTTGGAATGGCAGGTTTCCCTCGGCTCCCCATTCCTTCCAGGAAGGAGCTGAGGGGTTGCCTGTCTCCTGAAAAGTCAGGGAATGCCACCCCCAAGCTGTCAGAAGACGCTCTGAGGGAGCCGAGCAGTGAGCAGAGGAGCACACACGGCACCTCCAGGACCAGATCCTGAGCACCCAGCCCGATCCTCGACCCTCTTCTGAGGACAATCCCTCAAATCCATGGGTTTTGGAAGGAAATGGGGATGTTTGCAAACTGCAATGGTTGGAATTGGCAGGTGGGCCAGCTGCAGCCCTCGGGAATGAGTCACTGGCTCGGTGGGCCCGGGGATTATCCGAGGGGACAGCAGCAAAAGGGCTGAGTCACAGCTGTGTTTTTGCCAGAAACCCTCTCCTGTTTTCCACTTTCAAAGGCCATTTCCTACGGACAGACCGTGAATGTTAAGTCATAGGAAATTCCTTGGCTCTCCACCCCGCTTCCCAAGCTCCAGCTGGAAGGCAGCAGCAGGACACGGTGCTAATATTAGCCCTGGTACCTTTCTTCCCCGAAATTCCTTTCACTTTTACCTGGCTTCAAAGGTCGCCTCTCTCCCAGGTGCAGTGGAGATTTTCCAGGATAAATTTATGGCTGGAGAGGGACTTGGGACAAGGGAGTGGAGTGACAGGACAAGGGGGAATGACATCCCGCTGCCAGAGGGCAGGGATAGATGGGTTATTGGGAATAAAACACTCCCTGTGAGGCCGTGGCACAGGCTGCCCGGAGAGGCTGTGGCTGCCCCATCCATGGAAGTGCCCAAGGCCAGGCTGGAGCAACCTGGGACAGCGGAAGGTGCTGGAAAGGAGTTGGAACTGGATGATCTTTAAGGTCCTTGTGGCCCAAACCATCCCAGGATTCTGTGAAATCTGCGCAGCTCATGCCAAACACCACCAAATCCTCAGAGCATCCCTGCGGGGCAACTGTGGGGATCTGGGAATTCCGGACGCTCACCTGGACACTGCAGCTGTTCAAGGCAGAGAAGGCATCAAAGCCCGGCTCCCAGGATATCCTGATTCCATGGGCTGTCCTGTTGAGGACCCGCACGCTGTCGGGAGCCGATGGAATTCCTGCAGGGAGAAGCCAGGGAAGCCTGAGCACAAACCCGGTGTGGTGGCTTTTCCCTGTGGCTCCCGGGGCTCGGCCTGTGACCCCACATCCGAATTCTGCGGATGTGCCGGACCACCGGATAGGGAAGCACAAAAATGTCACTTTCAGGACTATTTTGGCCGTTTCTATATTTGTGACCACTCTGGGCAGCTCAAAGGCCACGATTTATTTTGGGGAACACCTTCCTCACGTTGCTGGAGCGGCTCCCATCAGGAATGTCAGCAATTTCCACTGTTTCCTATGGAAAATTCCTGTGGAGCACCACCCTGGTTATGAAGGAAGGAAGGAAAGGAGCAACACAGCCTTTCCAAATTCTACTTGGAAGCTGACAGCTTTGCTTTCAGATTTAGGTTTTGGTGCTCCCTCCCCCATCCCGGTGCTGGGATGACCAAAGCGGGACCAGCACGTTACAACCGGATCCTGCTGGGTTTTAATTCCAGGACTGAAGGATGAGTATGTGGGGAGACTCGGACACTGGGCTTTGACAGGCTTTAAAGGGAGCTGACCTTTGATGTTGACCTGGCCCGGGCTGGATGCAGTCAGGCCTTTGCTGTTGTGGGCCTCGCAGCTGAAGAGCGCCGGCTCGCTGAGTCCTGCCGGGAAAACACAGCCCCTGGATATCCCAAACCATCCTGAGCCCGGCAGCTCCCCGGCAGCAAACACCCAGGGTTTCCTTTCCCAGCCCATTCTCACTTCCCCCCCGTGCCCCTTCCGCTGCCCGGGGGTGACCCAGGCTCCGGCTGCCCCCAGCACGGTGTGCACGGCGGGGACGCGATGTCCCTTGCACAAGCCCCTGAGGAAGGGGCTGCTCTCCCTCCAAAAGGGGGAAGGCAGAAAGCAGAAGAGCCCCGGTCAGATGATTCGGTGCCGGTCACAGACCCGCAGCTGATGGCGGAGAAGGAGCGCTGGGAATTTCCGAGGCTGGATTCTCCCGGCCCGGCTGAGGCCAGCCCAGCTTTGGGATCCCTGTCCCATGCCGCAGGCTCCCGGGGCTCCCGGGGCTCCCGGGCCGGGAGAAGCTCCAATGACCCAACCGAGCGGGTGCCAGGCGGATGCGAGGCCGTCCAAGAGGAATGAGTTGCTTCTTCCGGCTTTCACTGCCTTTCAAAGGCCGCTGCATGCCAAGGCCAGGCAATTACAGCCCAGCTCCTAATTAACCACCGGCCTCCTCCTCAGCAGCAAAGCAAGCAATACCCCAGTGGGGTTTATGGGACACCGAGGATCTTTCTCCCCGTGTCCCACCAGCTGCCGTGGACACACGGCACAGGGGGCATCCCAAACTCTTCCAGGGATGCAAAGTAGGCACCAACCAACATTCCAGGGGCCCAGGAGAGCAGCCAGGTTCCCGCTGGCACAGCCAGGGGCTGGTGGAAAAATCCACTGCTCGCTCAGGAACGAGCCAATTGAGTATCCCTCTTCCAAGGAAGGGGATTTCTGGCAGCAGCCAGAGGGGACTGGATGGAGCTTCCTGCCTCTCCAGGGCTGGGAACAGCCCCTCCTGGCAGGGACGGGCTCTGGGATGGCACAGGGCACGTTCCCAGCAGGGACACTCCACGGCAGCGACGCTTCCCGCTCACCTGGCACGGTCAGGACCGACGGGGAGATGTGGGGTTTGTGGTTGAGCTGGATGTTGTTCTGGAACCAGTAGATCTCCACAGGCTCTGGAGGTCCCACAGCCTGGCACGTCAGGTTGAAGGGGCTGTTCCTGGTGACGTTCAGCTGCTCGGGCTGGCGGATGAAGTGCGGGAGACCTGCACAGACACAGGGAAGCGAAGGATTCCCCGTTTCCAGCTCCCCGGTCGCTGAGCCAGGACACAACTCCACAGCTGCTCCAGCTCACCTTCCAGCTGCACCAGGATGGGATCCGACACCACCTCCACGCCAGAGACGTTGAGTTTGCAGACGTAGGAGCCGTTATCCGAGCGCTGGGCGCCCAGGATGCTGCGGGACAGGACGGACACCCCGTCAGGCCTGGTGGCTTCCCACCTTCCCTGGGAGCCGGCCCTCGGGCCACCCCTCCTTCCCCCCTGCTCTGGCAGCGCTCACCTGAAGGTGGAGGTCATGGCCACCTCCTCCTCGTCGGGGATCTCAAAGTGGCTGCTGGCGATGCGATCCAGCACGTGCAGCTCCCTGCCGTCCTTCCAGAGGGAAATTCCTGGGGCATCGGGCCGGAGCAGCTCCTGAGGCACTTTGATGGAGCAGTTGAAGGTGACGTCTTTGTGCTCGTTGATGACCACATGTCGCACCGTGGGGTTGAAGCTGAGCTGGCCCACGGGCTCCTCCCTGGTGCTCCGGTGCTGGGAACGCCGGGAATGCGCCGACGGGTACAGCCTCACACCTCCTTCTCCATCAGCATCCTCTGCAAGGGAACACCTGGGCTGTGGCACCACCACCGGCAAGTCTGGGACACCTCGCAGCAAAACAACCCCACTGCTTCCCAGAATAATTAAAGGCAGATCATTTCCATTTCCCAAAACGTTGTCCCAGGATTCTGTACGGGCAGCACCTCCAAAAAAGCCCTTTTTAAAACAAACAGGGGCAGGCCAAGCTAAAGAAAACACTCAGCCACGTTTCTTTGGGAGCTGTTCCTGCTGCATTACACCCCCGGGACTGGAATATAAAAGGATCCCTGGGCAGCAGGAATTTGGGACTTTACTCCAGCAAACCCCTTGCGGGGCCTCATCTGAAGCATTTTCAGCTGGGGCAGAGGAAGAGCTCCCGGCTGGAATTTTGCTGATTTTAGGCTCTGCCAGGAGCCTGTCCCTTCCCAGGGCAGGGAGAGCGGGACACGCTCTGAGTCAACTTTTGCTAAGTGCCTGCACTGCTCTGTCTTTCCCAGGAAAAGAGCTGCAGGCGGATGAAGAAATGCCTTTGGACAGCGTCTAGGAGCCAGCTGATGCTCACTGTTGCTCCCCCAGGGTCTTCTACCCCATTTCTTCCCAAGGGAAAGCTCTTTTTGAGGATTTTGTACACCACCTCTTCCAAATCACCAAATGGCATTTTCACCCCCTCCTCCCAGCCACGGCTGAGATGAAGAGCAGCTCCACTGAAAGCAATTCTAAATCTCCTCCAAAAATAAATGTGATTTTGAGGAGACCAGATCTAGGGGATGCTCCAGGTTGGAGGCTGGTCTTCCCGGACCATTTCTGAGCTTCCTGAGGCTTTCCCAGCCATCAGCAATCCTGAGCCGAGTGCTAAATCTCCCTTTCAGCCAGCAGAGGCATTGTGCCAGACAGGAATTTCACCTAAATTAATCCCTTTTTTTCCAAGAAAGAAAAGCCAATCAACCACTCGCAGTTTAAAAGATAAAGAAAGCCCAGGTTTCATTGAACCTGAGCTCAGCCGAGTTTGTTTTTTGGGCAGGTTTTTAGCCCTCAAACATCAAACAACAAGTTTTTAAAGCTACGTCATCACTGTTGTGAGTAATGGGGCACGAGCCTGGCGTGTTTTTCCCGGAGCCAAGAAACACAGCCCAGTTTTGAGGTTGGATATATTCCTTTGCTAAACCTCTCCCTATTTTTAACCCTCAAGAAATGCTGCTGGAGGACAGGGTTTTTCACTCCGGAGGGAAGGGGGAGGCTCTGCCTGCCTCTCCCGCAGCACAATGGGTTTCCCTTTCAGGAAAAAAACAAAACAGACAAACAAAAAGAGCCGCAGCTTTTCCAACCTGCGTGCCTGAGCCTCCCCATCCACAAACAGAGCCCGTGGGAGCTGTGCAGAGCTGCAGGGACAGGGATGGGCAGCAGCTCCCAAAGGATCTGCTGAACACAAACAAGCAGCGACCCCAAATTCCCTTCCCTCCCCTGCTGCTCCCGGAGTCACCGGGGCTGGAGCCGCTCCCTGCCTGGCACAATCCAGGCTCCAAGTGCTGCTTCCATGCTCCATTCCAAGGGCTCTGGCCGGAGCAGCTCCCCCAGCACGCACCCCTGGCTGGGGAGGACATGGATCTGTGTCCTGCCATGGTTTCTGCTCCCCCGGGCTGCTCCAAGCTTCAAGGCAAGGAGCAGGGAGGATCTCAGCCTTGTTTTCACGCTAATTAAGAGGGAAGAGGTGTTTGCTGGCCCGGGAATGAAATCCTTTGCTCTCTGACTCATGTGAGTGCAGGAATTCCTCATCTCCAGCGCTGCCTTTGGGTACCCCACAAGTTTGGGATGGGGACATCCTCACTGCACCTTGGATTGGGTGGCAGGACAGCCCGTGCTGGAGTCCAGAGCAGTTCGGCTGGCTCTAAAGCCCCAGGCTAAAGTCAGGGAGCTGCAAGCCTGCTGTGCCTGCGTGGGTGCAGGGGCAGCTCCCGTCCCAACCACAGCCAGGCCTGAGGCAAAAGCTGGCGTGGAAATGAAATCGCTCGCAAGGGCACTGCCGCTCTCCTGGAACACCTGGAATTGGAGTGAAACTCCAGGGCCAGCACAGGCAGATCTGGCTGCACAGGTCCTGTGTGCCTTCCTCCCTGGAGAGAGGAATTTTAGCAGGAAAATCGGGCGGGATACATCATTAGGGATGCAGGACGACAAGCAGGGAGCTGCGCACCCTGCGACTGAAACAAGGTTTTTACTGCAGTCATGATGCATCCAGCTCTGCCAAAACGCTGGCTGCATCCCTGGCCCTGGAATTCCCACTGCTGGCAGTAATTCACCTGCTGACAACAGCTTCTGCTCAGGCACTGCTGAGCAGGAGCAATGAGGAGCCCCTGCCTGAGGGCTTTCCAGCCTCCCCGTCCCCTGGGAGCTGTGGCAGACAGGTTAATGTTGGACTCGATGATCTTTCCCAAGCAAAACAATTCTACAATTGTATGAAATTCATTTTCCCCAGGCTCACAACTGGATCCGAAGAAATTTTCCTTACTCAAACACCTCTTGTACAAACCAGCCCAGGATCCCCGGTTCCATCCAGAGAGAGTTCCCCTCGCTGCAGGCTCCTGCTGTGACAGTCAGGACTTTTAACTCCTCCCTGCCCAAAGCAAACACTCACATTCCCGCCTTCCCTGCTAAATTCCATCAGCACAGCGACTCCGAGACCCTTCAGCACCCCTCAGCTCCCCCAGCATCTCCCAAAGGTCTGACAGCCCTGATCACAGGATGTTTGAAAGTCCAAAAATTACTTTACCTCCTCATTTCTTTCTGCAAATGGAGTTGAAGAGCCACCAAACTGCCTGCACTGCACAGCACCACAGATCGTGGGGATTCCTGAGGATTTTTCCCAGCATCACTACTGGGAAGCTGGCTCATGGCTAATGGGATAAGTCCCAGACTGATCTGCCACAGTTTGTGGTCCCTGCCTGTCGTGGTGTCCCTGGCAAGCAGAGGCACATCAGGCAGTGAAGAACTGGGGCAGGACCACGCTGCAGAGGCAGAGCTTTGTCCTGGGACAGCCAAACCGTGTCCCAGGACATCCAAATCACATCCCAGAAGAGCCAGACCCTGTTCCCCAGGACAACAAAATCCTGTGTCACAGGACAGCCACACTGTGTTTGAGGACAGAGAAACCTCGTGTCCCTGCACAGCCAGATCCTGTGTCCCTGCACAGCCAGATCCCGTGTCCCTGCACAGCCAGATCCCGTGTCCCTGCACAGCCAGATCCCGTGTCCCTGCACAGCCAGATCCCGTGTCCCTGCACAGCCAGATCCTGTGTCCCAGCACAGCCAGATCCCATGCACCAGCACAGCCAGATCCCGTGTCCCTGCACAGCCATCCCCGCTCGGGTGGCGATGCGGGCAGATCCCGGCGGGAGATCCAGGCTCAGCTTTTCCTCGGGCCCGCGCGGGGTGCCCGTGGTGCCCATCCCAGAGCCCGCAGGGAAAGCGCTCCCGGCGGCCCGGACGAGCTCCGCTCGCCGCCCCCCGTCCCGGGACCGTGCCCGGCTCCCTCCGTGCCCGGCTCCCTCCATGCCCGGCTCCCTCCATGACCGACTCACCGGCCCCTCCGCGGGGCGGGCGCAGGGCCGCCAGCAGCGCCCAGAGCAGCGCCCAGCGCCCGCCGCCCATCGCCCGCCGGCGCCGCCAGCGCCGCCGCCTCGCTCCGCCACCGGGACTGGGA
>NC_031770.1:1006401-1042740 GCF_001522545.3 Parus major
CCGCCTCCCGGCGGGGGAGGGAGCGGGCTGCAGCGGCGCTGCCGAGCCCAGAGCGCTCCCCCGGCACTGCGGGGCCACCGCCGAGCCCCGTCAGCAAGGGCCGCACGGGCTTTACACCCCTCCGCCGCCGGGATCCACCACTGCCCTGGGCAGCTGCGGGACGGTCCTTCCTGTGAAGGAGTTTTCCCGGTGTCCAACCTAAACCTGTCCTGCCACAGCTTGAGGCAGATCGTTCTTGTCCTGTCACTTGTTAGCTGGGAGCAGAGACCGACTCTCACCTGGCTATAACTTCCTCTGCCCCGTTCCTGGCAGTGTCCAAGGTGGATGGGGCTTGGAGCCACTTGGGCTAGTGGAAGGTGTCCCTGCCTTTGTCTAGGTTTAAAGTTTTAGAGTCCTTCCAACCCCAACCATTCCATGATTCAGACACTTGCAGAGAGTGACAAGGTCCCCCCTGAACCTCCTTGTCTCCAGGCTGAGCTCCCCCAGAAGCTCCTGGTGCTCCAGACCCTTCCCCACCTCCATTCCCATCTCCGGATACGCTCCAGCGCCTCCAAGTCCTTCTTTTCATGCGAGGCCCAAAATTTCCCCCAGGATTTGAGGTCACACAGGGGTACGGTCACTGCCCTGATCCTGTGGCCACTCTGCTGCCATTGTCTCCTCAGGCACCTGGGCACAGCTGGGCTGGCCTTCAGCCACCTCACACTTCACACCTCTCCCAGCCGCTCGTCCCCAGCCTGCAGCTCTGCTGCTGTCACCCAGGTGCAGGAGCAGTCACTTCACCCTGTGGGATCTCATCCAGCACGGGAACGCTGTGCTGAAGGCACTGCTCCTTCTCACCTGGCCCACAGCAGCAGCACAAGAGGGGACGGGGACAAAAGGGAGGAAAGGAGGAAGATCCAGGTGAAAGCAGCACGAGCCACTAATCCAAGGCAAACTGAACACATCTCCTGTGGCACGGGAAGGGAACAGGGGAGGTTCTGGATATTCAGCCCCTGTCCCAACACTTGCATGGGGACGTTTGGGACCAAGGTGTTTCCCCTCCACGGGAAGGGACTGAGATTTGGGGAACCAGCAGGATGATGACGTGGCTGGAAGGCACTGGTATTTTTCTGCACCAGGCTTTCTGCTCCCTGAACCCGTGCCACAAGTCACTGCCTGCTGCACTCTTCCCAAAGAACAGAACCATACCTAATCCAGATCGAAGCCTTTTCCAACTGGGAAGAAAAACCTTCTTAAGCTCAGTGGAAAAACCCCAACAAATCACTCCCAGACTTCCCTGACTTGCAAAGCTGCTTATTCACTGCACTTTTCCAGGCTTTGGTGACAGGGATTGAATTTTCCTCCCATCTTCCCACATCTTGAAGCCATCAGCAACCAAGGAAGAGCCCATGGAGTTGGAGGCCCTGAGGAAAGGGGAGAAGGAAAATACACTAAAACTGCTGCAAGAAGTTGGAGCATCTTCTGTGCAGATCCAGAAGCACTGCTATTCCTCCAGACATTGGGCACATTCCCTGTGGATCCAGCATCCCCCAGGGACAGACATTTGTCCCACCCCTGTCACTTGTGGTCAGCCTTTCCTGCAGAAGTGCACTTTGATCTGGCTGCATTCCTCACCGCTCCAATCTTTGTGATTTTTGGGAACAAAGAGGTGGAAAAGCCTTTGTGGGCTGCCCAGTGGGAATGGCCCTTGCATCAGGATACAGTTGCCCCACTAGCACAGGGTGAGGAAGAGAGGCAGCTTGTGCAAAAGAGGAGTTTAAAAAATAAACAAGAACATGCAGGAGCATAAAGAGGATTTCAGCAGCTCCCAAAAATCCCCCGATTTGGGTCATTTCTTTGCAGCAGGTTGGGTTCTGCTCCAGCTCCTGATCAGAGGGTTTGTTGCACAAGCTGACATGAGGAAGAGGCTGGTTCACGGAGAGGGAGGAAGAAAACAGAGAGGAGAAATCACAAGAGAAGCTCTCGGGTGAGGTTGGTGATAGGAAAAGCCTGGAAGCAGCAGGCAGGAGCCAGTCTGCCCCCTCTGGCTCTTGGATACCTCGCTGCCATCCTCCTGCTCCTCACGGCACATGGAATACTGGAGTGGCCTTTTTCGGAGCCCGTGACAGATTTCCAACCTCAGAGCCCAAACTCAACAGTTGCTGGTGGGTATCCACACAAACCACTCGTGGCTTTTGGGCCCTGACTCACCAGATCTCCCCATTCCCGCTGCCCGGGGTTGGGAATCAGCTGGCATTTGTCCCTAAGAATTCCTCCTGGGGGACAGGGAAAAAGGCACCTGGTGTCAAAGGAAGAAGGGACAACCTTTCCTGGAAACAAAGGCTGCCTGTCTGAGTGGCAGGGTCGGCCCTGAACCAGCAAAACCAGTCTCCATCCGAGGTTATCCAATCATCCCCACCAAGGAGGAGTCCATGTTTTCCTGCTGCTCCACGGGGAGAGATCCTTATCCTCACGGCTTCTCCTGCCTGGCTGAGCAGTTCTAACCCTCTCCACAGGGATCCTCAGCTCTCCCTCAGTGGGATCCCAGCAATGCAGGTGCCTGACTCTGACCCTTTGCTTGCAGTTCCACTCCAGGGCATCGACTCCGTTTCCTCACCAGACTTTTGGGAGACCTCGGAGTCAACACAACCCCTGGGAAATCGGATTGTTCAGCAGAAATGGCATTCGGCAATCACACTTGTGGGCTTTTGTTTGCTGAGGGGTTTTTCCAACCCCCTGATTATTTCTGTGTTTGTATTTTCATTTTGCTAAATCGTTCCTTTATTTCTGTTTCCTCTTTGGGCCTATTTTTATTTCGATTTGCAGGGACTCCTGCTCTTTCAAATGCCAAACTCCTTTGGCAACACGTCCTTAGCTGAGGGCAGCTGGCCCGTTTGTGCTCAGTGCTAAACCCCAGGCACAGGATGCAGCTCCCAAACAATTTGCAAGGAAAAACGGAACATTTTGTGATGCCACTAAAATGCCTTTTTCTTGCTGTGCCTGCTCTGGGCACCGGGACACGCTGCGGCTCTTACCGGGCACATCCTGTCCCTTGGCTCAAGCTGGTCCTTCCCAGGACAATTTCTCCTACTCTGCAAATCATTTTGCAAAAGCAAAGGTTGGACATCGGCTTTTCCCATTCTGCTTCTCCTTTCTGAGAAGTGCTTCTGTCCCAACTTAAACCGAAGAACCCCAGTATGTTTTCAATTCATTCACAGCTTCTCCCTTCTTTGATTATTGTGAAACTCATGTCTTGAAAAGAAATCATTTGCTCTTTCAGTTCCCACCCAGGTACTCCATACAGGTTTTAGAGGAGGGTTACATGGGATATTGGGATGAAATCCTTCCCTGTGAGGGTGAGGAGGCACAGGCTGTCCAGAGAATCTGTGGCTGTCTCATCCCTGGAAGTGTCCAGGGATGGGGCACAAATCCCATGAGAACAGAAAGGGCTGTAAAGCACTGCAAGAGGCTGCCCAGGGAAGTGCTGGAGTCATCATCCCTGGAATTGTTCAAGAAAAGCCAGGTGGATGTGGCACTTGAGGCCGTGGTTTAGCGGTGAACGTGGTGGTGGTGGTGGTGATGGCTGATGGTTGGACTGGATGATCCGAAAGGTCTTTCCCAACCTTAACTCCCAACCAGGAGGGAGAGGGGATGACATAATCTCCCTCCCCAAAATTCCAGACAGAGCAGCCCCTCCTGTGTGCCAGGAGCTGGGATTTTGGCTGGGATAAATCAGCTCACACAGATTTATGCTAATCCGTGTCACGAGCACGTGGAATGTTGGGAAGAGGGTTGTACCCATGCCCAGGGGTGGCTGCAGAAGCCCCCACAAAGTTTCTTAAACACTGTATCAGAGAATTCCAGAATCCCAGAATGTCTTGGGTTGGAAGGGACCTTAAAGATGATCCAGTCTCTCCCTGTTTCCACTATCCCAGGGTGCTCCAAGCTCTGTTCAGCTTGGCCTGGAGCACTCCCAGGCATGGGACAGCCACAGCTGCTCTGGGCTAATGTCCATGTCTCAAATACGGCCAGCCGTGGAACCGGACAGGGATTGCTGGGAATAACAGACAGGGATTGCTGGGAATAACGGACAGGGATTGCTGGGAATAACAGACAGGGATTGCTGGGAATAACAGACAAGGATTGCTGGGAATAACAGACAAGGATTGCTGGGAATAACGGACAGGGATTGCTGGTATTAAATGACAGGGATTGCTGGTATTAAATGCCAGGGAAATGAGCAAGATGTGACTGGAGAAAGGGCCATGCAGAAGTAGGGCAGGGCTTTTCTGGGACAAACATCCTTGTTCCAGTTCAAGGAGACATAACAACAACAACAACAAAAAAAGACAGTGTCAGCATTGAATTCTTTCTTCCTTTATTTCCTGGAGCCCCTTCAGGCACTGGAAGGGGCTCTAAGGTTTTCCTGAAGGCTTTTCTTTTCCAGGTGAACACTCCCAATTCTGATGGAGATTGAGCCCAAGGTTGGAGCCATCTCCATCCCACCTCCTCTCTGAGAAGGAGTTTAGGAGACAAGGGGGCTCATTCTCACTCTCCCTTTCCCCTTTTTTACACCCCTGGTTTCTATAAAGATCACTCTACACGGATTCTGATTGTTCTCTACCATGGAATTCCAGGATGATTTGGGTGGGAAGGAACCTTAAACACGATCCAGTTCCTTGCCATGGGTTCGGACACCTTCCTCTATCCCAGGCTGCTCCAACCTGGCCTGGAACACTTCCAGGGATGGGGCAGCCACAGCTGCTCTGGGCAACTCTTCCAGTGCCTCACCACCCTCACAGGGAAGACTTTTTTCCCAGTAAAACGCACTTTCCGTCAGTTTAGACACAATCTAGGACAACCCCAGGCCGTGTGCTGGGCCATCCATGACGGAAACCGCCACAGGAGGAGAGCAGTCACCAACCACTGCCGCCCGGCACCGCTCGGCGGGCCTTTGGCACTAGAAAGGCATTTGAGGGCAAGTTTCCCCTCAGGAAGTGCCGGGAGGAGCTGCATTCCCGCTGCATTCCCACAGAATTCCCAGCAGGATTCCCAGCAGGATTCCGCGGGCGCCCCGTGAGGCGCGGCCATGGCGGAGCGCGCGCGCGCGGGGCAGGGCGGGAGCGCCAAGATGGCCGCGCCCGCGTGAGGGGTCGCCGGTGGCGCTGCCCGCGCGTCCCGGTGCCCGCGGGAGCCGCCGGAGCGTCCCGGAAATAATGTGGATATCGGGGCCCCATGTCGGACCACTGTGACGAGAGGGCGACGATGATTGCGGCCGGCGACCTGCAGGAGTTCGCGCCGCGGGGCCGCGAGCAGAGCCGGCGGCACCCGAGCGCCCTGAGCCTGCAGCTGCGGCGGCTCCAGCCCGCGCCGGAGCTCTGCTCCTCCGACGGCGCCGCGGGGCTCGTGGGCTCGCTCCGAGAGGTCACGATCCACGACCGGCACCGGGTACGAGCCTTCCTGAGCCGGGGATTCCAGGGGGGTTGGGAGGGAAGGGAACTTAAAGCCCATCCGGTTCCCTCCCGCCGCCGTGGGCTGGGGCACCTTCCAGGCTGCTCCAAGGCTCCTGCAGCCCGGCCTGGGCTTGCAGGGATGGGGCAGCCTTTGCCAGGGCCTCACCGCCGTGATGAATTCTATCCAATATCCCATCCGACCCTGCCCTCTGGCAGTGGAAAGCCATTTCCCCTTGTGGTGTCACTCCAGACTCGGGTCCAAGTCCCACTCCAGCTCTCCTGGAGCCCCTTCAGGCACTGGAAGGGGTTTTAAGGTCTCCTTGGAGGCTTCTCCAGGTGAACACCCTCAGCTCTGGTGGAGATCGAGCCTAAGATTGGATGCATCCGCCTCCCAACTCCTTGCTAAGGAGGGGTTTAGGGAGCAGGGGGGTTCACTCTGAATCTCAGAACTGCATGAAGGGTCTCCCTTATCCTTTCCTCCCTGGCTTCCATCAAAATAAATCTAAATGGATCCTGATGGTCCTTTACCTTGGAATGACAGGGGTTTTTGGGTTGGAAGGGATCATCTCATTCCACCATTCCACCCCCTGCCATGGGCAGGGACACCTTCCACTATCCCGGATTGCTCCAAGCCCCATCCAAGCTGGCCTGGGACACTTCCAGGGATCCAGGAGCAGCCACAGCTTCTCTGTGCTGGCCAAACTCATCACACCTGAGGGTGTTGCGGCTTTTCCTTGACAAACCCCTGTTTTCCAGGAAAGCTGGCAGCTGAGGAAAGGCATCAGTGATGTCGGGGAGGAGGTGGACTATGATGAGGAGCTGTACGTGGCCAGCAATGTGGTCATCTGGAGCAAGGGCAGCAGAAGCCAAGCGTCCGCCGTGTACAAGGCATTCACCGTCGACAGCCCCGTCCTGCAGGTGTGGAAACGTGGGAAAGGGGCACTGAGGGAATCCACAGACCCTGTCCAGACCGTGTTTTGGGGTGGGGTTGTTCGGGGGAACACGGGAAGGTGACGTTGTGTGGGAGCAGCAGCTTGTTCTGGAGAACTGATGATGCTGTGTTGGCTTTCAGGCCTTGTGGTGTGACTTCACTATCCCCCAGGAAAAATCGGAAAAAGCTGATGGTGAGTGTCCTGTTTCTTGTGCTGCTGGGCAGATGCTCAGAGCTCAGCTCCATTGGCTTGGAATCATGGAATTGTTTAGGTTGGGAAAGCCCTCGGAGGCCGCCGAGTCCAGCTGTTGCCAAGGCCACCGCAAAACCACGTCCCCAAGTGCCACATCCACGTGGCTTTTATGGCCCTGTGCCTGGCTGGACACCCTTTTGGGGAAGAAATTTTCTCAGTATCCAGCCTGAATCTCCCCTGGTGCATCTTGGGGCTGTTCTCTCTCATCCTGTCCCTTGTTCCCTGGAAGCAGAGCCTCACCCCTGCACCCTCCTGTCAGGGAGTTGTGCAGAGCCAGGTCCTCCCTGAGCCTCCTTTTCTCCAGGCTGAGCTTTCTCAGCCATTCCTTGTTTTCCAGCCCCTTCCCAGCTGCATTCCCTTCTCTGGACACACTCCAGGAGCTCATTCACCGAGAACCTGAAGTGTCAGAATTTACTTTTTGTGCCTAAGGGATGTCTGAAACCGAGTGAAACTTCACTCTGTGTTTTCTTCCTTCCTTTCCAGTTTCAGGCAGTGAGGAAATAGTGGAGAAATGTATCTGCATTTTGCAGAATTCCTGCATAAACGTGCACAGCATGGAGGGGAAAGATTACATCGCTGCTCTGCCTTTCCAGGTAATTCTGCCTTGCTTTTTGTCCACATTTGGAACCTTTTTGTCCACATTTACATTCCCCAGCTCTCCATAAAAAGCCTGAACATCTTATTTTCCTGCAAAACCCTCAAACATAATGGATACAGCAGGAGGTTAGGTTTTGTTTTTCCCCCTGTAAATCTGTAATTTTTCTTTCTAGGTCGCAAATGTTTGGCCAACCAAATACGGGTTGTTATTTGAGCGTAGCAGTTCTTCCCATGAGGTGCCTCCAAGTCCACCCAGGTATGGGATGCGGGATTTGGGTGGTTTCCTGTTGGATAATATAACAAGGAGTGGAGGAGCTGGAGGGAAGTGGTGGGAGATCTGTGTGTTTCTGATTGGAAAAGGTGAAACTGGGTGGAAAAAGAGGAAGCTGTGGCTGCCCCTGGATCCCTGGATATGTTCAAGGGCAGCTTGGATTGGAGCAACCTGGGATAGTGGAAGTGTCCCTGCCTATGGCAGGGGGTGGGATGGGATCATTTTAAGTCCCTTCCAACCCAAACCAGTCTGGGATTTTATTGATGTGACTCCTCCAGTCTGTTTATCCCATCCCAGTGACTCTGAGTGAGCACATTGAAAGCTGAGTGTTAAAAACTATTTGGGAGTGCTGGTCCTGGGAACAGGATCTGGGAAGCAGCTGCCTGATCCCATTAAGGTTTGTCCTGGGAATTGATTCCAGGCTGTCATGGACAACTGGGAGAGTCTCTGAGGGATTGGCATCAAGACAGTTTCAGCTGCAGGATCCCATTCCCTGCTGGTTGGAGATCCCATTTCCTGCTGTGTGGGATCCCATTCCCTGTTGGCTGACGATCCCATTTCCCTACTAGGTGGAGATCCCATTCCCTTCTGGGTGGAGATCCCGTTCCCTGCTGTGTGGGATCCCATTCCCTGCTGTGTGGGATCCCATTCCCTGCTGGCTGAGGATCCCATTCCCTGCTGTGTGGGATCCCATTCCCTTTTGGCTGAGGATCCCATTCCCTGCTGTGTGGGATCCCATTCCCTGCTGTGTGGGATCCCATTTCCTGTTGTGTGGGATCCCATTTTCTGCTTTGTGGGATCCCATTCCCTGCTGGCTGAGGATCCCATTCCCTGCTGTGTGGGATCCCATTCCCTGCTGGCTGAGGCTCCTGTGGAAGCCTGCTGTGGATCCCTAAGGAAGCAGTTGGACAATGAGCATCTTTAATCCTCTCTCTTGGATTTTCCCCTGGGATTCTCTAGTCCTTGGAAGAGCTGGATTAGGAAGAGAGCTCTGAGAAGCTGAGCCTACTCGGTCAGCCCAAGGAGCTTTTGGAGATGGAATCTGTGTCCCTGCTGTCCCATTCCAGGCTCTGATTTGTCCGGCTTTTCCCTAGGGAGCCTTTGCCGACAATGTTCAGCATGCTGCACCCCTTGGACGAGATCACCCCTCTGGTGTGGAAATCTGGAGGTACGTTGGATGTCACTGGAGTCCCTCAGGGTGGCAGCAAATCCCAGCGTGTCCCTGGAGCGTTCCCTGTACCACAACACCTGGGAGGAGTCACTGCCAAGGATGCAGTTAGAGGGGTGGTGTGAGCAGGGGCAGCTGGAATTCCTTCCAGTTGTGGAAAGGAGAGAGCGTGGGAAACGCTGACGGCATCCTTGTGGAGCTGATCCTTTGGCACACATCCCCGTTTTCCAGGAGTGTTCGGATCGTCCCGGGTGCAGTACGTGGCCGACCACACACTGAGGATCGTGTTCCTCAGCGCTGACCCTTCCATCGTGATGACCTACGACACTGTGCAGAGCTTACACACGGTCTGGGCCCTCCGCAGAGTCAAGCCAGAGGTACACTTTATTCCCTGGGGAAGGCAGATCCCTGGAAAACTGCTGTTTCCCTGCCCTTCTATCTCTTAGGAACACCTGGGATATGGGATTTGCTTCATTTCTAAGAGGAAGACATTGGGTGGGGCTGGTTCTTTTGGTTTTTTAAGAAGTTTTTTCCATGGATTTCCCTGGAGCAGGGAGATCACGTGGTGGTGATGGTCATGGATCACGTTATTAACGTGTTATTCCACACATTGGACCAGAAGGTTTAAGAAAAGTGGGAAGTAACTCAGTGCCGTGGAAACTTTGACAGTGAGGGTTGGGATTCCCAGAGAATCTGTGGCTGCTCCATCCCTGGAAATGTTCCAGGCTGGACGGTGCTTGGAGCAACCCGGGACAGGGGAAGGTGTTCCCATGGCAGAGGGTGGAGCTGGCTGGGTGTTAAGGTGTTTTCCAACCAAATCCTGTGATTTTGTGAAAACCATTGGAGCAGTTCCTGTGGGAGTGGAAGAGCAGGGTCGATGGGATTAACTCTGTAGGCTGAGCGTGAATTTGTAACACGTAACTGCTGGGAAAAGCTGTTGGAAAAGCCTCTCCCTGGCTGTCCTTGCCCACATGCCGCTGGTTTTCCTCCTAGGAGCAGAGCCTGGTGCTGAAATTCCCAGAGCAGGGGGGCACCCCCCAGCACATGGCCACCAGCAGCTCCCTGACCGCTCACCTCCGGAGCCTCTCCAAAGGAGAGTCCCCTGGGGGCTCCCCTTTCCAGAACTACTCATCCATCCACAGCCAGAGCAGATCCGGCTCCTCTCCCAACCTGCAATCCCGCTCTCCCACCATCTCCAACATGGCTGCTTTGAGGTGGGCACCCACAGCAAATCCCCAAGGATGGGACCTATGGAATCCCCTGGATGTGTTTTGCTCTCTGTCTTTCCGTCCAAGGCTCAGGTGCCACTCGTGTTGCAGCACCTGAAATTCCCTCGGAATGCCCTTCCTGTGCTGTTATCCTGACAGCACAGGAGGATAATGCCTGTGCCAGAGCCAAGGAGACTGCTCTGTCATGGATCAAGGAATGTCTGCAGGCTGTTTGTGTCCCAGGGGTGTTTTGGGCTAGCTTCTCTAAAGAAATTAGAGGGAAGAGGTTGGGAGGGATTTTTCATGGAATGAACCATCCGAAATCCTTCGGAAATCTCATCTGTTGCATTCTGACAGAGACGCCTGGAAAATAATTAGAGAATTGTTTTCCTGTGCTAGAGAACAAAGGGAAATCAACAGTGAGCTAGTTCCTGGTTTGGGGTTTGGTTGGGATTTAAAGTCAGTGAGATGAGCTCCCTGGGATTCTCCCTGATTTTGAGGATCCGCTTTTTGGCCGCATCAGCGTCTGATTTTTCCGTGATTTTGAAGCTCTCCTTCTGATCCGTGTCCTGTCTCTGCCTGCAGCCGCTCCCATTCCCCAGCCCTGGGAGTCCATTCCTTCTCTGGAGTGCAGAGGTTCAACTTCTCCAGCAGTGCCCAGTCCCCGAGGAGACCCAGCGTTACCCATTCCCCCAATTCCATAGCCAACGACTCCTTCGTCGTGCCGGAGACAGAGCCCATCGTTCCTGAGCTCTGCATCGACCACCTGTGGACAGAAACGGTCCCAAACATGAGGTCAGGTGGTTTTCTTGGGATGGGAGTTGGGAAGCAGGAATTCAAGTGAAATCACAGCTTATTTGGGTGGTTTTTATGCAATCGGAACCATCTCGGAGTCAGTTCATGGACTTGCGCTCCCTGATTTTTTTGGGAAATGATTCTTTCTAAGTGTCTGGCTCCCTTGCAGAGAGCAGTTTTCCCTGGTGTGTTATCCCAGGCTTTCTGAATGGTTTCATGAAGTCTCCAAAGCAAAGCAGGTTCTAACCTGGTCCTTGTGTCTGTTTTCCAGAGAGAAGAATTCCCAGGCATCCAAAGTGTTCATTTCCACTGACCTCTGTGGGCAGAAATTCCTGTGCTTTTTAGTGGAATCCCAGCTCCAGCTGAGGTGAGCATTCCTTGGGGACAGGTGAACCAGGAGAAGCACTCCAGAAATTCCCAGCTGGAAGTACATCAGTGGTTTTAATTAACTAGAAAATTAAAAACAAGTTGATTTATTTTGGGCAAAGCCAGGTAAAAGAGGAAAGAGCCACAAAACCCACAGAAAAAAAAAGGCACTGCACTGGTGGAAGTCTGTGTTTTCTTTCTGTAACAAAACCCAGGACAAACCTTCTACCTTTCCTGTTCTCCCTAATCCCTAGGTGTGTAAAATTCCAAGAGAGCAACGATAAATCACAGCTGATCTTTGGATCTGTCACCAATATTCCAGCAAAGGACGCAGCTCCAGTGGAGGTATTGTTAACCAGTGGAATGTCCTTGTCATCCAGCTGGTGCCTCCTTAATGGAACACAAGGAGCTGAATGTGCTGCTTGAATATTCCAGGGAATTGACACTCTGCTGGTTCTGGAAGGCAGCGGGAATCTGGTGCTTTATTCCGGAGTGGTTCGGGTGAGCGATACCTTTTCCATCCCTAACTTATGTGCAGTGCTGGAAAGGGACTTGTGAAGCATCCGTGGCATTCATTAAATCATTCTTCTGGGGGTTCTTTTCAGAGAAAAACTGAACTTTTTTTTCCCTTTCCCTTTTCCACCAAAAAGGTGGGAAAGGTTTTTATTCCCGGGCTTCCTGCTCCATCCCTGACAATGTCCAACCCAATGCCTCGGCCAAGCACTCCCTTGGATAGTGTCAGTACTCCATCCAAGCCTCTGAACAAGCACCTGGGGCCCCTGGAAGAGGTAAGAAATAAGGAAATATTCCTTTTCTTGTAGTGACTGGTGGTTTTTTAACTTCCAAGGTTCCTTTTTGGAGTTGAATCTTTCCTTCTTGTTCTGTAAATCCCCCGAATAAACGGTGTTTAAAGAAGATTTTTGTGGTGCCGCCCTGTTCATTTATTTCTGCTTGCCATTAAACTTCCAAGGCAGGGATTGGAGAGATTTTCAGTAGTTTCCAAGATTCTTGTTAGTACTTTAAACCCAACAATTCCAGCTCAGATCCACTTTAGTTCTGAACTCCAGTTCCATTTGAACTCTAAAAAGGGCTCATTTTCCCCACTTTGCAGAGTGTGCTTTTGTCACCGGTTCCGGAATTAAGGGATTCTTCCAAGCTCCACGACTCGCCCTATGTTGAGGACTGCACTTTCCAGCAGCTTGGGACTTTCATCCAAGCTCTGAGGGATCCTGTCCACAACAGAGTAACTTTAGTAGGTATTTCCCTGTCATTTGGGGCTACGCTTTTGGTAACCAAGATTATTTCCAGATAATTCCAAGATTTCCAGTGTTTCACAGAGCTGGTGCCTGAATTCCACGTCTTACTGTAGCAAGAGGCAGGATTTGGGAATATCATCATCCACTGAGGAGTTCTGAGTTGCTAGAAAAGGACTCTGCCTGCACTTGATGCATTTCCTGATTTGTCTGCACTTTTGTTGGGTTTTCCAGGAGCTCAGCAATAACACCATGGTCCGGATCAGTATTCCTGAAATCGCCACCTCGGAGTTAGGTAGGATTCCAAAGCTTTAGGTGGCTTTTTGCTTTCCTTGGGGAAGGGCTGAGATGCCAGTTCAGGCTGGTTTCAGTAATGAGCAAAAAAAGGAGCATTTTTCCTTATTTTTGTTGCAAACTGGAGGATTTGTGCCCAGCTCAAGGGAGAGCCATTGGGAGTTTTGTGGCTTTGTTTAGAGTTGAAAGCAAGTCCAGCAAGAGGAACCTGTGGGGTTTTCCACCACTGATGAGGCAAATCCCAGGAATCCAGAACTGATGGACTGTCTCCTTCTTTCCCACCAGTGAAAAGATGCCTGCAGGGGGTGAAAGCCATCCTGCCCAAGGAAACAGCTGTGCAGATGTTGGTGAAGTGGTACAACGCCTACAACGCCCCGGGAGGGCCCAGCTACCACTCAGAGTGGAATTTATTTGTCACCTGTCTGATGAACATGATGGGTTACAACACTGAGAGGCTCTGCTGGACACGGAACGTGAGCAAATTCATTCCTCACTTCTGATTTCCAGTCCTGTTTTACTCTGTGTTTGTCACGAGGGTACAAGGCTCATTTATCATGAGGCTGACAAGGTGCTTACTGTGAAAAGAAATGGTGAGGATTTGAATCCAGCTCACACCTCACACTGCTGCAGGAAATTTGGTTCATCTCATCTGTATTAAATTGATCCCAAGTTGAAGCACAGGTCACAACTCAGATTGTTGTTCCTTAAAGAGGATTTGGGATTTCTGGGGTTGGTTCAGCAAATCCAGAAGTACCTCAAGCCACATCATGTCCCACTTGGTTGGAGCTCAGGTGTTGTGATTCACCTAGGAAACCTTCACTCCTGAGCTGCTTCTATTTCATTTTCTTTTCCTATTTGTTACTTTTAGTTTTATTTCCTTTTTTTTTTTTAATTTGTTGCAGCTCGATTTTGAAGGATCACTCTCCCCAGTCATTGCTCCAAAGAAGGCAAGGCCGTCAGAAACTGGGTCAGATGAGGTAAGAAATTGTTCCCTGAGTTATATTTGGCTTGGTTTTTAGGGAAAAAATTCCTCTCTAACAGTGCTTTGGAATTACCTTTCTGGAAATTACGTTCACCGTGGATCCTCTGTTGTTTCTTTGCTCTAGGACTGGGAATATCTCCTGAGCTCTGACTACCACAGGAATTTCGAGTCTCATCCCGTTGCCAAAGCTCTGCGCCTGGACCCTCTGGAGGTTTCTGCTTCCAAGGATGACTTTTCCCAGAGCCTCAGTTTGGATTCCTCCACCCTCCTCTTCTCCCACATCCCTGCCATTTTCTTTGTTCTCCACCTCATCTACGAGGAGCTCAAACTGAACAGTCTGATGGGAGAAGGGCTCCGCTCCCTCGTGGTTCTCCTGGTTCAGCTGGCCAGGTATTCCCACTGGAAAATCATTTCTTTTGATGGGATTGCCCAAACTGGAGCAAACTCGCCCTGTATTTGAAGGAAATGAATATTTCAAACCTTTCCTGTCTTTTCCATGGCTCCAGATTCTTCCCCAGCAGCAGCAGCTGCCCAAAGGTGGCATCTGGGAGGTTGGAATGCCTTTTCCTCAGCCTGTGACTCCCTTCTCTCATTCCAGGGATTTAAAACTGGAAGCTTACATGGATTATTACTACAGGGACTACCCAGCACTTGTCAAAACCTCCAGGCAGACCTGCATAATTGACCAGGGTGAGTTTAAGCCTTTGGCTGTTCCGTGGTATTTGGATATTCCCTTTGCTTTTTTTCACATTCCCCTCATTCTGGAGGATTACCCCCTGCTTTTTCCTTTGAGATAATTTTTCTTCCTTAAGGAGATGCCTTGAGCTTTCATTCCTGTCATAAAACCCCACCTGACAGGAGGGATCTGTAACATTTCAGGGGGTGTACATGCTTTATTTTTGTCGTTGAAGGAAATACTGGAGGAATTGGGAATGGTGAGGAATTCTCGTGCCTTTTCCCTGGAGCTCATGGTCTTTGCTGTTCATCTTAAGTCCAAACAGGTTTCATGCTCCACCCCTCCTTTTTTTCTGCTGAGCCTCCAAGCATCTTCCAGTGGCTGAGTTCCTGCCTGAAGGGAGAGGGAGTGCAGCCTTATCCCTACTTACCAGGGATCTGTGAGAGGAGCAAACTGGTGGTACTGGTGAGTCCTGGGGGCCAGGGAGTACAGGGAATGTGCCTTGGTCTGGCAGCACTGCCCTGTGGGCAGGGATTGCCCCAGCTGCTGAACTTCCTGGGAGTGAAACATCCCTAAAGGAAGGTGAAATAACAGGGATTCACGCCCTGGATGGATTTTCCAGGTGGGAAGGATGTTCTTCTGTGTTTTCCTGTGGTTTGTGCAAAGTAATCATGGAGGTATCTGGATTTTGGGGATGAGAATTCCCCATTTTCTCCTTGGGCATGCCCCAACATCAATCCTTAGTCCTGTGAGTGCTGGAGGCATCTCCTGCTCAGCATCACTTCCTTACTCATTGGTGGGAAAACCCTTCCAACTGGGAGCAGAGGTGCCTAAGGAGAAAAAAGGCAGGGAATAAAAAAAAAGCCAGGGTCTATTTTCCTCCTCTCTCTGCCTGATCTGCCCTTGCAGAGCTCAGAGTTGAAAGATCTTCATAAAGCCCACAAAAATCATTTTACCCAGATGCAAGTTTTCCCAGAATTGTCAAAACAGAGTGACAATTCCCTTAGATTTTCAGCTTTTCACATGGAACCTTCCCAAAACATCCAAGATGTGGAGCGAACCAAGTGGAAAAGGGTGTCTACAGACAGTGTGTGTGTCCTGCAGGAGAAATGGAATGTGAGAAGCACAGGAAGGATAACTGGGAACACATTTTTCCCTTGGGAAGATATTTATCTTTTATCTCTGGAGCAATCTCCAGAGGGAAAGTTCAGTGCATTGTTTCAGGGTGGATTTCTTTTCCCCCAAAAAATTTAAAGCTTAGAAGTTTTCGGTTGTTTTCGGTCTCCTTCTCCTCACAATACACCTGCCTCACTTCTGAGGTTGTATTCCAGTTATTTCCTGCCTGTTTTTCTGGGAAGCAAAGGAGTATCAACCCCAAAATGACTTTTTTTTTGGTGTCTCTCCTCCCCAGAGTGTGGCCCTGTATATCCTTGGGGACGAGAGTGCTGTGCTGAACGAAGCCTCCCATTATTTGTACAAGATCACGTCAGGTAAGGACGCTTTGGCTCCATTCTGGGAGTGCCTCCAGCCTGGAAAACATGGAATTAACACAGCCTTGTCTTTCCTAGGCCAACGGAAGCAGCAGATGGAGCAGGATGACAGCCGGTATGGAGGCTTTTGCTGTTGTTTGGTTGAGTTGGTGACTTCCTGCTGACTTCTGGATGAGCATTTATTGTCTTCTCCTTAATTTTCCAGGTGCAGTTTCAAATCCAGCACTTCTGTTTCCAGCCTGGCTGAAAAGTTGGTCCTTTGGATGACCAGTGTTGGTAAGAGCGGAACAACAACATTCCCAAATAACTGTGTGCTCAGATAACAGGAAACGCTCTTTGTCTGGGATTGATAACACTTTTTTTGGGTTTTTTTTTCCCTTCCTTAATTTTCAGGTTTTACCTTGAGGGATCTGGAATCTCTTCCCTTTGGCGTGGCCCTTCCCATCCGAGATGCCATCTACCAGTGCCGGGAGCAGCCGGCCTCGGACTGGCCGGAAGCCGTCTGCCTCCTCATCGGCCGCCAGGATTTGTCCAAGCAGGCCTGGGAAGGGAGCCTGCAGAAGGGAAAATCCGTGAGTATGGCCACAAAGGGATTCCCCAGTCCCAGGGTTTGGGCAGAGCACCCGCCTCAGCAATTTCCAGCTTAATTCCCAAACCGAGGGCGACAAAACGGAGGCTTTGCACGTACAAAGGTTTTGGTGTGAAAACCAACATCCAGCGGGGATGGATAATCATGGGTAGCTGGCAAAACTCAAGATAAATCACATTTTAAAACTCAGGCAAAAGTTTTGCCTCCAGAGCTGTTGGATTCCTCCTCTTCCCACCCTTTGGTGCTTTCTCCTGAGGCTCTGCCATCAAAAACCACGGCAGAAGGAGAAGGAAGTGGGTATTTGTCTGTGGCTCCTTGTGTTGGATTGGCCAGCATGCTCCTTTCCACTAGAAGAGCTGGATTTGGAAGTACACTTGCCATATTTCTCTTTTTTTCCACCCCCCAAAAAAAAAGGTTTTAGTTATTTTTATCCTGAGGTAAAATGATTTAAAAACCAGTGTGGTGTTTGTCTCTTCAGCATTTTCTTCTGATGGTGGCAATCACCAGCATCCCAAGGAATTGCATCTCACTGAAATTTGCTTTGTTGGGAGCCAAAAATCTTTGTAAAGCTGACATAAAATCCCTTCGTGGCATTGGAGCCTTTTCCAAAGCCAGGAATTGGGATTTGGAATCTCAAGCCCATCTTGGTCAGGATCCTCTTTTGCTGTCTCAGCTTTGGAAAGGATATTAAAGTTATTCCAGTTCTCTACAACAAAGGCTTTATGACTAATTGCACATCAAAACTGTAATTAATTTGGCAGAAAGGTTAATTAACTCCAGGTCAAACCCCACCTGCCACCACATGAAAAATCCTCTTTGTTTGCTGTCGGTGGAAGCTGTGCCCAACCGAAACCCTCACGAATCGTCAAAAATGATGGTAGATTTGATCTTATCACTGACTTTATAACAATGCCTCGAATTGATCTGACCTTAAAAGGCCAAAGTGAGCTTCAAACCCCAAATTGTTTGTCATTTCTGGGGAGGGCAGGGTGGAGTTTCCTGTTTCAGAACGGACGCTGCTGCTCTGGGTGGTGCAGTCGCGCGTTGAGATGGAGCGCGGATTTACCAGCAGAAATTGGGTTTCATTCATCAGCTCTTCATTCACTCGCCTTCCTGGGGCCACATGTTCCCAGAGAACCACAGGAAGATCTGCTCCCCTCATCATCCCCTGTGTGATGAGAGCAGACAGGAGAGCAGAGTTTTAGAAAAGCATTCCTTGGAAAAAGGGTTTTCCAAGAGTGCTCCTAAGCCTTGGTGCTTTTCTGGTCATGTGTGGAAGTTCCAAAACCATCCTGGTGCTGTGGTCAACCCCAAGTTGACTGATGGTGAGGAATTTTGGGATTTTCTGCTGTGCAGGCTGTTTGTTTTAATGGGTAATTAGCTTTTCCAAGGTGGTCATGGAGGGAATCCAAACTGATGTGTGAAAAGGCCGACGCTTTGAAAAATAACGCGGGGTTTGGAGCAGAATGTGCACAACAGCAGCTTTGGCTGGGCTGGTCACAAACTGGGCTAATCACAAACTGGGCTGAGCAGGCAGGGAAAGGAAACACCTTCCCTATGACTGCTCTGGAGCAGGGAAAGGTTTTGGAAGGACAAGAGCTTCGTCACACGTCACCTCCTCAATGTATTCATCTCCTCTCCTCTTCAGTTATTTATCCCATTTGGTTGTGCAAAAGAATTTGATTTCCATGTTTGGAGATCCTCCAGGCCCTTGAATTCCCATAAGGAGCATGGGAATGCTGTGACCCTGCATCGGTGTGTCCAGCCCTTCTGCACACAGACCCATCACTGTGCTGGGTGAGTTCAGGATGTGGTGCCTTCCTGACCTGGAATTTCCCTCTCCCTCTCCCTTGCAGTCCGTGGGCACGGTGCTGTCCTCGGATATTCCATCGGCAGCCGAGTCGGAGGAGGACGAGGATGGCATGAACGACATGAACGAGGAGGTGATGTCCCTGATCTGGAGCGAGGACCTGAGGGTGCAGGAGGTGCGGAGGCTCCTCCAGAGCGCCCGGCCCGTCCGGGTCAACGTGGTGCAGATGCCGGAAGCCAGCGACCACGAGTACATTGAGGAGAAGGAAAACAGGTAAGGAATCCTGAAAGCATGGAGTACCTTGGGTTGGGTTTGGAAGGACCTTAAAGCCCATCTCATTCCAACCTCTGCCATGGCCGTGGACACCTTCCACTATCCCAGGTTGCTCCAAGCCCCATCCAGTGTGGCCTTGGAACTTTCTCCATTTCCAGCTGTTTCTATTTCCCAGTACATTCAGCTAAAAGGTTGTGGGGATATCTTTGGAGGCTCAGAATCTTATTTTTTTAAAAAAAAATCATAATCCAAGTCTTTGGAGTTCCGTGGATATCTCCAAAAGAAAAGAAAGCTCTGCTGTGTTGGAGTTGGGGGCTCTTGGGTAGGACACTTAGTGTGGACTCCAAGCAGCACACTGAGTTGGAGGAATTTTGTAACAATTTGTTCTGCCCAAAAAATGCGAAATATAAGCAGGACCTTCTCTGTAGAGACCAAACCATCCATGCCCTGCCTAAAGCTGGAGAACTCTTTGTGATAGGCTGGTCTTGAGTCAGGGGACCTTGGAATTCCACGGAAAGGACATCCACTGTCCCATCCCATTCCTTTGAAACCTGGGCCCAGTGGCCTTGGTTATCCCTGTCCTGCTTCTTTATTCACTTTTTTGGGGAGGGGGGGTGGTTTAAAAACCCATTCTTTAAAAAGCCAGCCTGAGAACACCATCACCATGCGGCGTGCTCCGAGTCTGACCTAGGGAGCTGAGTAATCTAACGAGTCTAGAAAGTGTTTCCAGACTAAATCGCAGAGAGTTGTGGTCGGCATTCTTGGAAGCACCTCATCACCTCTGTGCGTGGGTTATTACTCGGTGTTATCACCACTCATAGCAGGATCCCACAGGGCAGCCACCTTTGCTTGGCTTTCTCCTCTTCCCTCGCTTCCGACATGGCTGGGAAGCGTCCTTGGAACGCGTTTATGGATCCAGCTTTAAGGGAAGAATGGCTAGAAGGTATCTCAGGGATGAACCTTGTAAGGACCAAAGATTTGGTTCCAAAGGAGAAGGAAGGAAGGAAGGAGTCACAAGGAGGGAAGTGTTTGTAGGTTTGTTTATATTTGGGAAAATTTTCCACGTGGGTTTGGATTTACCTCCCCACCAGGTTGCTGCAGCTGTGCCAGCGAACCATGGCGCTCCCGGTTGGACGAGGAATGTTCACGCTGTTCTCCTACCATCCCGTGCCGACGGAGCAGCTGCCCATCCCAAAGCTGAACCTCACCGGTACGTTGGTCAGGGGCTCCATCCCAGAGCCAGATGGACTGAATTCCAGCTGTTATCCCGTGACTGGGATTTTTATAGCATCTTCTCCACCAGGAATTTCAGGGTGCTAGTGTGGGTTTTGTGAGGAAGCAGCTCCTTTGGGCTTGGAATCTGCCACCTGGAAGGGTGGAAGATCCTTCTGGGATGGTCAGGGCCAGTGTTGTCAAGCCCTGAGACCTTTTATCAGGTACAGAAGGAGAGAGAAGTGGAAAAATGGCCTGAACTGGTCAGTGCTGGGGTCATACAGGGTGGAGATCCTGCAGAGGGCTGTCCTGACATTCCTGAACGTTCTTGGATCAGAGCTGTTCCCTCACTTGGCGTGGCATGGAGAGCTTGGCTTTTCCTGACTGCTGTTCTCCCCTCTCCCGTGGCAGGCCGTGCTCCTCCCAGGAACACCACGGTGGATCTGAACAGCGGCAACATCGACGTGCCCCCCAACATGGCCTGCTGGGCCAGCTTCCACAACGGGGTGGCCGCCGGCCTGAAGATCGCTCCCGCTTCCCAGATCGACTCCGCCTGGATCGTCTACAACAAGCCCAAAATCGCCGAGCTGGCCAATGAGTACGCGGGCTTCCTCATGGCCCTGGGCCTCAACGGGCACCTCACCAAGCTGGCCACCCTCAACATCCATGACTACCTAACGAAGGTGAGACCTTGTGGCACGTCCCGGAGCCAGGTCGTGGTGGGGTTGGATTCTTTAGGCAAAACGAGGGAGGAAAAATTAGCAGGTTCCTTCAGGCTGTTGGGCTGGAAGTTTCCTGGTGTGGGAGAGTGTCGGGGTTGCTTTGTTACGGTTGTGGTGCGTGGTTTGGGTCGGAAGGATCCTCTCTCAGCGTCAAGAAGGACTTCTTTCTGTGGGAGTGGCAGAGAATGGCTGTCCAGGGAGGGCATGGAGCCTCTGAAGGAGCTCCATTCCAAACCCACCTGGATGCATTCCTGTGTCACCTGCTCTGAGTGAGCAGTGGGGATGGACTGGATGATCTCCAGAGGTCCCTTCCAATCCTAAACATTCTGGGATTCCATGGGATGAGGAAACTTCATTTCCATTCAAAGATTCCCAGCAGTTTCACCTCCAGATCGTTCCACCCTGCTCAGGGCTCGCTGGGAACACTGGAACACTGGGACAGGGGTTTTCCCATTCCTGGCCATGCCTCACTGCTCCTTATCCCCTCTCCCAGGGCCACGAGATGACGAGTATCGGGCTCCTGCTCGGCGTCTCGGCCGCCAAGCTAGGCACCATGGACATGGCCATCACCCGCCTGCTGAGCATCCACATCCCCGCCCTGCTGCCGCCCACCTCCACCGAGCTGGACGTGCCCCACAACGTCCAGGTGGCTGCCGTGGTGGGGATAGGCCTGGTCTACCAGGGCACTGCCCACAGGCACACCGCCGAGGTGCTGCTGGCTGAGATAGGTGGGTGCCGATGCCGGAAAAACGGGATGAGGGCCGGGACGGCCGCCGCGCGCAGCGGGGAGTCGGGAGATGTAACGTCGGCATCTTCCCCTCCCGTTCTCCAAACCTCACCGTCCCTCCTGGCAGCTCGTGCAGCATGAAAAAGGAAAGCCACTGGATTTTAGGAAAAGAAATGTGGTGGCATCATTACTGTTCCTCCTTCTTCCACCTGGAAATTTGGTGTCCTAAATTGCCCTGCTTGGAATTTGAAAGGTTTTTTACCACTGGGCCTTAGGAGCTGATGTGAACAGCAGATTTATGATCTCACTTGTGCCCTCATTCTGAGTTAATTTGTAGCAGCTTTTGCTCCATGCTTACGTGGGACTATATTTGGAGACTGTGTGGTTTATTAAGGAGGGAATGGGGTCAGTTTTAAGGATGAAATTGTTGCATTTCTGGGAATTGCATCTGCTCAATCCTTTTTTAGCAGCAGCATTTGGATTGGTTCGGGATATTAAAGTACCCTCAGTTAAACTTGGCATTGTCACCGTGGCTCCAAACTCCAACCATAACATTTATGAGGGAGCTGCTATTTGGGAGTGGATGGATGAGCTGCCAGTTCCTTGTCATTCCATTGGGGACTTCCCTAAGGAGGGACAGATAATATTTTCTTCTTCTCCTTTTGGTAGGAATTAAGCAATAAGCTGGAATTTTCAAAGGTGAATTTTGCTGGTTTGGTTTCTCCAGGGCGTCCTCCCGGCCCAGAGATGGAATATTGCACGGACAGAGAGTCCTATTCCCTGGCTTCAGGGCTGGCCTTGGGAATGGTGTGCCTTGGGGTAAGTCAGCTGCAATTAGGAGACTCGTAATCCATTGGGATGGCATTCCAAGAGCTGTTCCATCCCGCCTGCCTGTGGGTTTTCCTCCTAGAGGAGGGCACTTCCATGCTCTTCCTTCCTTCCTCGCATTCCTTAGCACGGCAGTAACCTGATTGGGATGTCGGACCTCAACGTTCCCGAGCAGCTCTACCAGTACATGGTGGGGGGACACCGGAGGTTCCAGGCAGGAATGCACAGGGAGAAGCACAAATCCCCCAGTTACCAGATCAAGGTACGTGCTGCCAGTGCTGCCTCACTGAAGTTGGAAGTCTGGGAGGTGTCTCCATGACTTTGGGAGCATCATTCCCTTCCGAGTGAAGCTGTGGGAAGTGTTCCCTGTGTTTTCCCAGGAAGGAGACACCATCAACGTGGACGTGACGTGTCCAGGGGCCACCCTGGCACTTGCCATGATCTACCTGAAGACCAACAACAGGTACTGACCTGGGAATCCCTGCAGGGTTAAAGTGCCCTGGCCTTGGCTCTGCTGAGGTTTGGAATTGCTGGAATGTGACCTGGAAACCCTTTTCCTTTGCCGTGTCCTGCAGATCCATTGCTGACTGGCTCAAAGCACCGGACACCATGTATCTGCTGGACTTTGTCAAGCCAGAATTCCTTCTGTTGAGGGTAAGATTCTCCTTGGGTTCGTTCCTCACTCTATTTCAACGATGTTTAAGAATTCCAGCCCATCATCCCAGCCAAACTCATTCCTTCCAACACTTCCTTCTTGTAGTGTGGCAGCTTCCTTGTCATGGAGACAGAATTTAGGGAAAAGTAGATGAACGACACAATTCATGGGGAATGTTACATTCATTTTTTAGCTGTATTTTTATAGCTTTTCCCAATTGCATAGATAAATTTCCTCCCTCGGGATCTGGTTTTCTCCCTTTTTCCAGACCCTGGCTCGATGCCTGATTTTGTGGGATGACATCCTGCCCAATTCCAAGTGGGTCAACAGCAACGTGCCTCAGGTAGGTGTTTGTTTATGTGTGGTGTGTTTGCTTCCCGGTTTTACTCCTCCCTGGATTGTTTTCCGTGTGGATCTTTCCATAGTCACGTTAGGAGCACAGGGAAATGAGCATTAACGTGGCAGAGGTGACTGTTCCATAGGACCCCTGGATTTTAGGAGCTCCAGGAGCTGGAAGGGAGATGCTTGAGGAGGGGTGGGATTGTTCCAGACACAAAATGATGTCAGGGAAAGGAAGGGATTAGACTTCTCCCTGTGTCGCCAGGTCCAAAACTGCTGCGTGGAGTTGAGCATTGGGGGTAACTTCTCAACAGTGGAATCAGTGATATTCCAAGATATTGTATGGAGTTTTTACAATTATTGTATGGAGCTCAATACAATAAAATGAGAGCTACAGGATGCTGATGGTGTCTGTTGGGAGAGAAAACATCTTTTCCTTCCCTTAGACTCGCTTGGTGTCCCTTTCCAGCTCCTGATGGCCAGAGTTTCAGTTAGGCATCAGCTTTCCCATGGATTTATTTTCCTTTCCTGTTTCTTTGCAGATCATAAGGGAGAACATTATCTCTCTCCATGCAACAGAGCTGCCTTCCTCCGAAGACCTGAGCTTGGAAACGCTGGCGTGAGTAACATCCCAAAAATCTCCTCCTAGGGAATTTTACCCTCCTGTAAAGGAGAGTTCCGTTACATGGGACATCCCATAAAGGATGAGTCTTCCCTTTTATTTTTAAGGGATGAAGGAGTTTGTGCTGTGCATTCAGATGAGGAGAAGAGGGACATTTAGTCATTTCCTGTTTATGTTGTTCCTTAGGCAAGCTCACGTCTACATCATCGCCGGAGCGTGTTTATCCCTGGGATTTCGCTTTGCCGGGTCGGAAAACCTGGCAGCATTTCAGTGCCTGGTAAGGGGAGGGTTATTTCATTGCATTCACTTCCCAGGGAGCTGTCACTCACCTTTTGGATCCATAATCACTGGGCATTTCTCTTCTTCCTAGTACAAATACGCCACGGATTTCCTGAAGTGTTTGTCGGCTCCGACAGCATCCATAGTAAGTTTTTCCAAGTTCTCTTCCAGCAAAAAGATGGCTTTGTGTGGCCCTCAGCAAAACCTCAACGGGAACAAGCCCAGCTCTTTTAATTTCCTGGATTGCATATGACACATAGGACGTGGCAGGGCTGGGAATCATTGAAGGACTTGGCTCTCCCTCCTGCTGGGGAATGTGGTTTCCAAGCTTTGGGGTAGAAAGCGGTGGATCATCCCACCAGGAACGTGCTGTTGGCCATGGAATTGTGATGAAACCTCTTTGCTGTGCTTGAAGACAGGTCACTATAACCTGGAGACGTGCCTGAGCGTCCTGCTCCTGGCCCTGGCCATGGTCATGGCCGGCTCTGGGAACCTCAAGGTGCTCCAGCTTTGCCGTTTCATGCACAAGAAGACGGGGGGAGAGATGAACTACGGCTTCCACCTGGCTCACCACATGGCTCTGGGGCTCCTCTTCCTGGGAGGAGGAAGGTAATGGGCCTTCTCCAAGGCCAGATCTCCTCTGCTTCCATTTCCTCCATTTCCCCATTTTCCCAGGCATCTTCTGTTGGAAGAGAAAGTCTTGCTGTCTCCTTTTGGAGCTGCACTTTTGGAAATTCCTCATCCCACCAAAATATTTTGGCCTCCTGTGTTTTTCAGAAGGAAAACTAAAGGATAATGTTGTTTTTTTTTTTCCTACAGATACTCCCTGAGTACTTCCAACTCCTCCATTGCTGCTCTCCTCTGTGCTCTGTACCCTCACTTCCCCGTTCACAGCACGGACAATCGGTAAGGCTTTCCTGGGGGTCCCATTTCCTCCAGCTGAACCATTTTCTTACAAAACACATGGATTGTCTACCAAAAAGATGGATTTCTATCAAAAAACGACTTTTGGATGTTCTCCATTTGAAAAATTATGTGCTCTTGTGATGTGGCTGCTCCAGTTTGCTCAGCTGGAAAGTTTTTCATGGAAGAACTGTCCATTTATGACCCTTAAATCCCTTTTGGTTCTGCTCCATGAAGCCCTGTTCTGTTAATTAACCAATACCACGGCTACAGGAGCTGTGTTTGGGTGTGGAATTGGGAATCTTGGGTGATTCCCAGCCCTGGGAATGCTGAGCTCCTGGTTCCCACCCCAGGTACCACCTGCAGGCTCTGCGTCACCTGTACGTGCTGGCAGCCGAGCCCAGGCTCCTCACTCCCGTGGACGTGGATTCCAACACCCCCTGCTACGCCCTCATAGAGGTCACCTACAAGGTAACGTGGCTGGGGGGCCCTGAGGAGCTGTGGGATGAGCAAACTCTGGGATTTATCCCAGTTTCCATTGGTGTGGTTTCAAGCCGTGGTGGAGACGAGGTGAATTCTGCACAAAAAAGATAAATTTGGCTCAACCCGCTGACACCTCTTTGTGGTGCTTTGGTGGCACCTGGAGAGCAGAGGGGAGGACAGGGAGAGTCACCAGAGGCTTCAAACAGGCAAGTAAAGGTGTCCTGCCTGACCCAGGTGCTTCTCCCTTTTCAGAAGGATTTCCAAAGGCACAGAGGTTTTCCAAGCCTTCTCCTAGTTCTGAGATGAGCAACTTGGTGTTTCTCCTGGGTGCTTCCATCAGGAAAAAGTCCTTTCTGCGGGATTTATTTTATGTGGGAGGAGGGAGATGCTCAGGATGGAGTTCTTGGAATTTTTAGGGGGAGGAGGTGCTGGTGTGTGGTTCTGCCAAAGAGTTCTCCGTGTTCCCTAACCTGTGGCTCCCGTGACGTTTCGCAGGGCACGCAGTGGTACGGGGAGGCCACCGAGGAGCTGATGGCACCCACACTTCTCCCAGAGCTCCACTTGCTGAAGCAGGTAGAGGAAATCTCTGCTTTAATGGAAAATCACCTGGATTTTGTGTCACAGATCTCAAGAGCTGAGGTCTCTGATGGGTTTTGGTTCCTTAGCCTGACTCTGGAGGACATTGTCCCCTTATGATTCCAAAGACAATTCTCTGTCTGCTGTCTTAATCAAGATCCTCCGAGATCTGATGCAGCAGGAGACACAAACCTCCTCCTGAATTTTCTGTGTGGGCAACACTATAAAACAGCCCCCCCAAAAAAAACCCAGTGGAAACCTCTTAATCTGATGATTCTGGTTATATTTAGTAATGAAATGTTTTTATTGACAGATCAGAGTGAAGGGCCCCCGGTACTGGGAATTATTAATAGATCTAAGCAAGGGAACTGCTCATCTCCAGTAAGTGTTTTTTTAATGCTCAACTGAATCGTGACCTCGTAGTAATCTTATTTCATGGCTTTTTTTAAACCCTCCCACAGCTCAGAAAGAAACCTGGGTTTCATCAAGTCACTGTTGTGCATCTGACAGCACTTTAGGGGGGGGAAGAGAGAAACTGCAGAGTTGGGTTTCACCCATTGAGGTGAATAATTCATGCAAAAAAACAGGGTCGGGGAAAACCTGATAGTAAAACCCACAGAGGCTGGCAGTGGGATGGAGGCAGCAGAGAGCAGCTACAACTCATGGTTTTGGTTTGGTTTTGAGTGGTGGTGATGTCACCTTTCCCAGACTGCTGGGGACTGTTACTGCCCTGCGAAATGGCTTTTTCTCATGTCACCCCGTGTCACAGAGCGCCACCCGCCCTCGTGACGCGTTCGAAACGCGGGGGGCAGCTGTGGGAACCAGAGATTTTACCGGAACACAGGATCTGGGGGCGGCGGGGGAGCGATCGCTCTCATCTCTGCACGCCCCAGTGAGGGGTGGGAGAAACCAGCTGCCTCTTTGCTCAGTAATGTGCTGCTTTCAGGGCATTTACCTGCCATTAATCAATCCCAGAGTCATTTAGGTTGGAAAAGACCTCCAAGATAATGAGTGTAATCGTTGATCACCCTCTTGTCAGCTGGAGGGATTAAAGGAAGCACGGTCCATTAGTACAGCGTGCTTTAGGTTGGATTTAAGGGTCACCTAGTGTCACCCCCTGCCGTGGCAGGGACACCTCCCACTACCCCAGGGTGCTCCAAGCCCTGTCCAACCTGGTCTGGGACACTTGCAGGGACCCACAGCTTCTCTGGGCAGCCTCTGCCAGGGTCCCTCTCACAGGGGAGAATTCCTTCCCAGTATCCAGCTGAATTTCCTCTCTTTGAGCCAGTTCCGTAAATGGGCCCCGTTGTGCCGTTCCAGGTCGATCCTTTCCAAGGGTGGCATCCTGTACGTGAAGCTCCGAGCTGGGCAGCTCTCCTACAAGGAGGATCCCATGGGCTGGCGCAGCCTCCTGGCAGAGACCGTCACCCACCGCAGCTCCGAAGCGCGCGCCTTCAAGGTACCGCTCCGGGGTGGTTCCTGCCGGGAGCGCTCCTGAGGGAGGGAATTCTGCTGGCTTTCACAGGACAGCCGCATGTGGCTGCATCTGCCGTGGGCAGACACGAGTGTTGGACACCTCCAGCCCGTGAAGTGCTTGATCATCAAATCATTTGGGGTGGAAAAGCCCTCCAGGGTCATGGAGTCCAGCCTTCAGGTCATGGAATCCAACTTTTAGATTCCAACCTTCAGGTCATGGAATCCAGCCTTCAGGTCATGGAATCCAGCCTTCAGGTCATGGAATCCAACCTTCAGGTCATGGAGTCCAACCTTCAGGTCATGGAATCCAGCCTTCAGGTCATGGAGTCCAATCTTCAGGTCATGGAATCCAACTTTTAGGTCATGGAATCCAAATTTCAGATCATTGAATCCAAGTTTTAGATGTTTGAATCCAAGTTTTAGATCATTTAGTTCAGCCTTTATGTTGAGTCCAGCATTCAGATCATTGAGTCCAACCTTTAGATGATGGATTCCAGCCTTTGGTGTGGGTTCTGGTTTTCTCCCTCGTGTTCTGGACCCTTTGGAAATCAGCTGTTGTTATCTTTGTGCACAGATCCAAAAAGTTCATTTTAGGAATGTGTTTTCATCCCTTTTTTCTTTCTTTTTTTTTTCCCCCCAGCCAGAAGCGATTTCCGCTTTCACTTCCGATCCCGCTCTCTTTTCCTTTGCTGATTATTTTTGCAAACCGACTGCCAACATGGGCCAGGTAGGAAGTGTTGGTGTGGACCAACCCTTTTTCCATGGATAAAAACTAGGGAAAGCCTGCCTTAAACTCTAGAGCAGGATTTAGCCTTGCAGTCAGCAGGAGCAGGGAACATCCTGCAGGATGTTGGGTAATACCAGGGCAATCCTCTGATTCCTGTTGGTTTGACATTGGGATTTTTTTTGCCCCGTTCCTTGAGGAAGGTGTTTAACAAATCCAGAGAGCCCTGAAGCATTTAGAGGAAGTCACAGAAGGTGTTTTATATGGAATTTCTTTAAAAAAAGTATTTAAGGGAGGGCATAAAACCCAGTTTAATTATCCCAAGGAAGAAATGGAGTGGTATCATTAGTTATCCCAAATTCCTGTGATGCCACTGCATGGATTAACTTCAGTGGGGGCAGGAAGCTGGGATGAGTTGTGCCTGTCTTTCCTCAGAAACAGGAAATCCTGGATCTTTTCTCCTCCATCCTTTACGAGTGCGTGACCCAGGAGAATCCAGAGATGCTGCCCACCTACATCGCCATCGACCAGGTAGGAAACTCCTGTTCCTGCTGGAGACAACGCTTCTTCCCACTCTCTGAGGGGACAAAGAGCAGCTGTTCCCTGTGCTTTTCCAGAGGAGGGAGGGCAGGGATGTAGGAGTCCTTTCCTCCCTCTTTCACTCCTGCTCCAATTCCCGCTCTCCCCGCTGCCAGGCCGTCAGGAGGCTGGAAAGGAGGGAAATGTCCGAGACCTTTGAGCTGTGGCAGATGAAGCTGGTGCTGGAATTCTTCAGCTCCCAGAGCCACCAGGAGAGGATGAGCAGGAACCCAACCCGAGGGCTCTTCATGAACTCGGAATTCCTGCCGGTGATGAAGTGCACCATAGATAACACCTTGGATCAATGGCTTCAAGGTAAGGAGCAACTCCAATCCAGCCAGTGTTGGAATCCTGGAATGATTTGGGGTTGGAAGGGACCTTAAAGCCCATCTCATTCCATCCCCTGCTGCTCACCTGGTTCTTGTCTTTGCCGATCCAGGCTGATTTTTTGCCTCAGAAGTGTGGAAGACTGATGAGGGAAGGGTTTTCAGTTTGGTGTACAACATTCCCTGGAGAACTGTGTTTGCCTGGAGTAGTGGGGGGTGTTTTTAGCAGGAAAAGTGATGTTTCCCAGAGAAAATCCCTTCCTCATCTTTGCACGGGGAGAATTTTCCCGGAGTGAGAGCAAGCGGTGAGCGCGGCAGGAGGAAGGAGCTCGGAAAACAACCTCCCACCTTCTGTGGGGAATGGAGACTCCCTTGTGGGATTTCCCTGTGGGAATCCTGCTTCCCAAACCTCAGCAAAGGTGTTTCTTGTGCCTTGCAGCCGGAGGGGACGTGTCCCTGCATTCCTACCTGAGCGGGCGGGCTCCGGAGGAATCCCAGCTGAGCATGCTGGCGTGTTTCCTGATTTACCACTCGGTGCCCACGCCGGGGCAGCTGGCAGCTGGAGGCTTGGAAGGTGAGTCTGGAATTGGGATCCAGGGAAATCCTGGAGCCTTGCACTGGGCAGCTTTTCCTTGTCCTCCTGGGAATACACCAGTCCTGAGGTTGCTCAGGGAAGAGGAAGGCAGCTGGAATGTAATTTAGGGAGTTCTGTTCCTTCCTGGGGCCTGGGGTGGGAATGTCACCACATCCATGAGGGATCTGGGGCCTATCCCAGGAATCCTGTGCTGGCCACAGATTCCTGTGTCTGGGCATGAAAGATTGCAGTTGCCTGTTACACACCTCTCTTCTTTCCTCTGTGTTCTCCTCCTTCCTGGATTTGGGATCTCTCCTAAATGAGTTTTGAGATCTCTTCCAGAGCTTCACTTCCCAGCCAGCACACAGCAAAGGGATCCACGGGATGGCACCTCCCTGGAGCCTCTCCCTCTAATCCTGGACAAACCTTTGGTCACTTTTACACCCTTTTCCTTTGCTTTGGATGTTTTTAGGGAGCAGGAACTTCTCGGAGCTGCTGCTGAAGCTGCGGAGGCTGCACGTGCCCGTGCGGGCGCTGCTGCGCCTGGCTCCGCTGCTCCTCGGGAATCCCCAGGCCATGGTGCTGTAGTCCCAGCAAACTTCCCAAAATCTCCTTCTTTTTGTACCTTCCCAAGCACCAGACTCACCCCCAGCTGTGGCAACCATGACCAGGAGTTATTTATAAATTGTTATGAGGAATTTAAAAAAAAGAGCTATAAAAGCGAGGTCATAATAAATTTACTTTTGTAACGAAGGCTTGTGTGCAAATGTGTGGTTTTTGTGGGGAATTCGGGAAAGACCTTGGCTGGGAATGGTGCTTTTCCTGGGTTTTATAACTCATTTGCTTGTGGTGGATCTCATTTCCAGACAATGGAGATAATTCCTGGTTTAATCACTTTGTGTTCCCTTCCTCCTTTCGTATCCCCCGGGATGAACTTGGGGCAGGGCTCGTTCCGTGTTGGTTCTGGGCAGAGCAGATCCTTAATTTGTCACCAAACCCTTGGAATCACTCCATGAAAAGTGGACAGAGGCAAAGGCTTGGATTCTGCTTACTCTGCTTCCAAATCTGACCTTTTTCTGTGGTTTTTATCCCTGTTTTTTCCCAAGGAGGGGAATCCTCAGGGAGAGGAGCCCAGGGATTTTGCAGAGGGACAAATGGAGGGAGGAAGGCAGCAAAACAAGAAAAATTACACAAACCCGATTGTTATTAAAAAGAACAACTTTATTGTGTATTCACTGAGGTTTTCCAGTTGCTTGAGGTGTCCTGACAAATTCCAACCCTCATCCCTTTTTTTCCCCAAGCTGTTCAGAAGCTGTTCTAATTGAATAAAAAGCTGAATTAATTTAATTTATCACACCTACTCCACAATCACCTTCTTTACGTGGATTCAGTGAACAGATGGGAAACCAGAGGAGCCACAAGGGCTGATCCTGGAAGTTCCTTCCCCTGGGAAGCGGCTGAGCTTGGGGAATTTCCTTTTAACCTGGGGAAATGGGAAGCATGACGGACTGATTTCCCTCAGGGAATGACACCGGGCTTTCATGGAATCCTGGAATGGTTTGGGTTGGAAAGGACCTTAAAGACCACGGACAGGGAAACCTCCCTTAAAGCCCCTTCCAACGCTGTCCTCGGACGCTTCCAGGGGTGGGGAATGCGATTCCCCACGACTTTTCCAAGGACAAATACTTTTTTTGCCTCCTCAAGCCTCTACCCCAGCCCCAGAACGAGCCTCCCGCGTTTATCTCAGCTGGACAAAGCCGAAAATCCAACTGCTGGATTTGGGGTGGAAAGCTGAGAAACCTGGAGGCGTCCTGCATCCTCCTGCCGCCCCGATGGATCCGTGGGGTTTATCCCGCGATCCCAGGGCGCTGCTGGAATCCCGCATTCCGAGGGAGAAGCTGGAAGGTGCAGATTCATCCCACCACGAATAAAACGAGCAATGACGATGAAACCAAACATCTCCAGCGGCTCGGTCCTGCCAGGAGCTCGGCGCGGGGATGCTCCCGGTTTCCGCCGGATGCTGGAAAAGCGCCATTCCCGGCGTTTGGAGAGGGAGGGAGGCGAGCTGGCGGCCGGGGGGAGGCTCTGCCGAGGAGCTCTGGGGCTTCCTGTTTCCTCCCGAGCAGAATTTGAAAGCAGCGGCTGCCGTGAGCTGGACCAATGATCGGGGCACAGCGCGCCCGGGCCGCCCGCGCCCGTTACGGGAGCCCGGGCTGCGCTTCCCGGGAACACCGGGAGCACCGGGAACACCGGGAACACCGGGAGCACCGGGAACCCCCGGTAAGGCGCTGCTCCCTTCCCAATTGCGGGGAAAGGGAGGGAGGAGAAAACCCAGCGGGAACATTTGGGGTTTGGAGCGGTGCTCGGGATCTGCCGGAGGAGCCCTGGAGGCGGCGCGGGTCTGCCGGGAGTTTGGGGATGCTCCGGGGGAGGTGGGGCGTGCAGGGTGGATGGGCAGGTTCTCCCTGGTCCTGCACTCCATTCCGCACCCCTGGAAGTGCCTGGAAGGTTGGAGGGGGCTTGGAGCAACCTGGGCGAGGGGAAGACGGCCCTGCCCATGGCAAGGGGTGGGACGGGATGGGCTCTATGTGACATTCCCAGCTCAGTCATTCCCTGATTCCACGGTAATGGCACAGCTGGGAACAGAGGCCGGGCTCCGCTGGCGTCCCCACAGTGCTTAGTCACCTTTTTTTGGGTATTTTGTACCGCCCTCTCCCGCTCGTTCTGTGCTGTCCTTTGGGATTTGGGCTGGGAAAGGCAGCGACGATTCCCCTCCTGCCTCCATCCATCCATCCATCCATCCATCCATCCATCCATCCATCCATCCATCCATCCATCCATCCATCCATCCCAAGCTGCTGTTCCCTGCGGAATCCTGTGTCCCACGGGCTCCTTCCTCTTCCTGTCCTGGCTCAGCTTTCACCCTCGGGATCATCCCGCATCCATCCATCCATCCATCCATCCATCCATCCATCCATCCATCCATCCATCCATCCATCCATCCATCCATCCCAAGCTGCTGTTCCCTGCGGAATCCTGTGTCCCACGGGCTCCTTCCTCTTCCTGTCCTGGCTCAGCTTTCACCCTCGGGATCATCCCGCAGCAGCACATTCCCTCTATTCCCTCTCCCGGTGGGAATTATCCTCACCATCCTTCTCCGGCCCCTGCTGCGCGTCCCGCGGCTTCTCCCGCTCATCCCATGCCAAGGCTCCGGTTCCGGCTGCGATTCCCGGTGCATCATTCCCGGGAATGTCCCACGGCCGGGATGCCGTGCCTGCCCCATCGCCGCCTTCCCCACCGAGTTCCTTTGGGTTTTTTGGTTTTTTTTGGCCGGGGCTCGCAACTTTTCGGCAACAGTGACCTCTGTCGGCATCGCCCCCGGGGCTCCCGGCTGCTTCCCGCGGCTCCATCGCGGGTCCCACCTCCGGCACAAACGGGACGCGATTATTTGGGAGCGATCCCGCCGTCCCAGCCTCTGGGGGATCCCACGGCAGAGCCCCGGGCTCGGGAAGGGGCAGCGCTGCCCCAAAGGTGTCCCCAGGAACACCGGGAACATCCCGGCTTCCCTGGGCGGTCAGAGCTCCGTGACTCACGGCAGGATCTAATCCCGGGAGCGCCGCCTGCCCGGGCATCCATCCCCTGCTTGGCATGGAACCCAAAATCCAGCCGGCCGAAATCCGGGAGAGGGGACGGGAAAGAAGGGCTTGGAACCCAAAATCCATCCAGCCAAAATCCGGGAGAGGGGACGGGAAAGAAGGGCTGAGCGGAGCTGCCAGCTCGGTTTGGGCATCACCTCAGCTCCTCCATCCGTGCCTGTGCCCACCCAGAGAGGCTTTCCCGGCTGGAAAACACTTCCCGGCGCCTTTGGAGCGCGGATCGGCGGCTGCAGGTGGCGGCGAATTTTGGGAGGGCTGTGGGGCCGTGGTGGCGGCCGGGGAGTGACTCAGAGGCGCTTTGGGGCTCTGTGGTTTTGCTTTCATGGTTTTGCTGTGACTTAGCAACTTGTTTGTTCACTCTGAAGGATGGCAGGTGCCGGCATGCCCGGCAAAAAGCCGCATCCCGAGGGATTCCAGCCTCATCCCGAGGGATTCCAGCCTCATCCCGAGGGATTCCAGCCTCATCCCGAGGGATTCCAGCACCCTCGGGGTGTCCCATGGCCCAGGTGGATGTGGCTGAACCCCACAGGTGATGCAGCCAGGGGGTGACACCATCCTTTGGGATCTGCATCCCTCAGCAGCTCCATCCCGCCGGGAATATCCGGCAGGAGAGGTTTCCACCCCTTTCTGTTCAGAAGGAAAAGGGGATTTTTGGTGGTGATTCTGTCGTTCCCTAAAGCTCAAAGCCACTCCCGGGGTTTCTGGAGAGCTGGATTTGGAAGCTGGGCCAGGAACCTGGCGTTTTCCAGGGAGATTCAAACAGCACATTTTCCTGTTTTGTTGCAATATTGGAGGGAAAAAAAAGGTGGGAAGAGGGAGCAGGCTGAGTGTTTTCCCAGCACTGTGGAAAATACTCCCAAATCCTCATGTTGCTCCTTCCCAGAGGATGCTCGTGGTGTGATTTATTCCAGGAAGGGCAATTCCCACCGGGCTGTGCTCTGCTGGGAGGAGCTCCAGGGATGTCTGTGGGAAGCACTGGACAAAGAGCAGCGTCCATCTCCTGGTTTTTCGGGGGGAATAACCAAACATTTGGTGCCTCTGTAGCCAGTGTGGTGCTCCAACACCTCCGGAATTCCACAGGAATTTGGAGGTTTGTGATCCCTGGAGTCTCAGCCAAGGGAGCTGGATGGGGAATGGGTGAAAGCTGCAGATGAGGGCAAAAAGGGAATGGTTTTGGGTGGATTTCCTCCCTCAGCTGGGCCAGGGCACCGCTCATCCCATGGCAGGCACTGCCAGGTTTTTCCGTGTGGTGCTGGAAGGGTTAAAGCCAGCAGCAGGTCCTGGAGACAGGGATTGAGGCTGGAATGCTGGGCTGGAAGTTTGATGAGTGTGGATTTAAAAAGGCTGATTGAAGGTTCCCGGGGCTCCCCCTTCCCTCTGTGTCCCTGAGTCATCTCCAAACTCCGGCTGGATCCGGGAGCACGGCCCTTGGGGCGCGTTGTTTTCCCGAAATTCCCCAAGGTTTCCCGCAGCCCACGGAACAGAACCGGAGTGGGAAAAGTGGGGACACGGGCAGGGTGACAGCCACCCCCCTCTGTAGGAGAGAGGGAAAAGGTTCCTTAGCAGCGAGGGAAAAGGCTCGGAGTGGGGTGAGCATTTCTAGGGAATATGGGCATGGTTTCCATCCTTTCCCAGGGGATTTGATGGGAGGTCACGGCTTCTTTCAGGTGGGAATGGGGGGAAATGGGGATTTTCAGGCTGGAAGAGTATCCAGGTGCCTGGGAGCATTCCCTGGATGAAAGAGCCTCCCTCTCCCACTCCGGGATATCTCATCCCTTTCCCAACCCCCTCCCCGGCCAAGGGTCCCCATGGATTTGGCTCCAGGCCCTGGGAAACGAAACCTTTCCCAGCAAAAGCTCCTTCTGCTGAGAAAAAACTCCCTGATCCTTTCCCGACGGGGGAGGTGGGAGAGGCCCTGGGAAAATCTCCTTCCCCACATCCTGGCGGGAGGGATATAAACCCCCGGCACATCCCGGGCTGGGAGCTGCGGCGAGGAGAGCCCAGGTAGGATTGGGATGGATTTGGTCTGGGATCCGTGGAGGGATGTGCCTGTGCCTGGGAACTGGGGGGCTCTGAGCAGAGGGAAAGTGAGGCTGGAATTAATGGAATTCCTACAGTTTTCCCTGGCTGATGGATTTTATAGACAATTCCTGCAGCTCAGGGAAGGATGCTGGAGCCAAGGTTTCCACTGTCATCCCAACATTCCCCGTTATTCCCATTAATCCTCCATATCAAAGTGTTCATGGCATTCCAGCAGAAGCTGCTGGAGGGGGCTGGGGTTTCCCAGGAAAGCTGATCCCACCCCATGCCCCTCAATAACCGTAGGAGAAGTGTGGGAAATGCAGGGATGAATCCCTGTGGTGGAGCATCCTGCCTGGGATCCGAGGGGCACAAAGCCATGGATCCTGCCCACCCTGGGAATTCCCATTGATTCCCCCATGGATCAAACCCCACCAGCACAAACCTGGGAGCAAAGGGGCAGAAATCCTGCTCTTCTCCTGCTTCCAGCATTCCCAGTGCTGCTGTCTCTGGAACAGAGGGAGCAGCAGAGGTTTTTCAAGCAGCACAAAATCAAAAAATCCTTTATTCCCTATTTTTGCCCAGGGAATCAACAAGAGCACTGGGATTAGGACTGGGAAGGGGCATCTTGTCCCATTCCCAGTTATTTCAGTGGGAAATATTTAATGGTGGGAAACAAATGCAGTTATCACTTTGGGATTCACCTATTCCCATGGAAACATAGCCAGAGCTGGATGTTCCCTGTCCAGCTGAGGGAACACTGATCCTTGGGAATGCTGATCCTTGGGAATGCTGATCCTTGGGAATGCTGATCCTGGGGAACATTGATCCTTGGGAATGCTGATCCTTGGGAATGCTGATCTGTGGGAATGCTGATCCTTGGGAATGCTGATCTGTGGGAACGCTGCTCCGTGTCCCGGTGCCAGAGCGAGGTGGGGCTGCCACCAGCGCTCCCAGCAGCACCAGTTTGGCTCCTGGCTGGAAACTGGGCTGTGGGGAGTTCCTGGAACTGCAGCCCCACGTCACGGCCGGCTGATTCCGTGACACGGGAGGAAGGGAAAACCCCACGGAGCAGCGCCGGGAGGCTCCGGCCAAAAATGAGTCAGCAGCGAGCGGGGGGCTGCTGGGGCTGCTGGAGCTGTGGATACTGGTGGTGCTGGTTGTACTGGTGGTACTGGTGCTGATACTGGTGGTGCTGGTTGTACTGGTGGTACTGGTGCTGTTCCTGGTGGTACTGGTGCTGTTCCTGGT
>NC_031770.1:1042855-1060068 GCF_001522545.3 Parus major
CTGTTCCTGGTTGTACTGGTGCTGGTACTGGTGCTGTTCCTGGTGGTACTGGTGGTACTGGTGCTCCCGGTGCTGCCCTGCAGACCCACAGCATTTCCCAGCTGCTCCTCTGGCAGTGCCCAGGGCCTGTGGGCAGCTGCTCTTTTCTCCTGCCTGGAATTCCCGGGAATTCCATGCTGGGATTTTCCGTGTCCCCTGGGCCCCTCTGGAGCCCTTCTGGAGCCCATTCCCGCGGCCTTGGGATTCCCAGGGGATTTGGGGCTTTCCAGAACTTTGGGATTTATTTTCTTTTGGAATATCTGGGACCAAATCCTGGCAGGAAGGTGCCCCTTCCCAGGCTCTCTGAGCTCTTCCACGTTTTTCCACGGCATTAAAATCAGGGAGGGGAATTTAAGTCAGGAAAGGCAATTAAAATCCAGCAGGACAATTAATTAAAATCCAGCAGGGCAATTAATTAAAACCCAGCAGCTCCCACCATTCCCCTGCTTTTTATGTTTAAATAAATGCTATATTTGTATATTCATGTAAAAATTAATTTATGTAAATATATTTATATATTACAATCAAAAACGTTTATTTCTATTTAAATAAAAGTATAAAATGTGTTCCCACATGTAAACTTGTTTGTGTGTTTGTCGAATAATGCAGTGACTCATACATCAAAATACTTGTTTATTAAATGGAGTTGAATAATAGGAATATATATTTATTATTATTATTTTTATTATTTATTATTAGGAATTTATATTTATTAAATTAAATTTGATAACAGAGTGTGATGAAATATAATGTGATAAATATAATGAAAATACTATAATTAATATATATTAATATATTGATATATAATTCATAAATTCATATAATATATATTATATATTTTATATTATATTACATAATAGGTAATATATAATATATAATATATTTAATATATTATATAATATAAAAATATTATAAATATAATATAATACATTATATATAATATATATATATAATTAATATAATAGCAATGATGTCTTTAGGGGTAGAAATTAAGGAATTTGATTAAAATTAATTAAATTAATTTAAAAAGGGGTGAATAAAGGATTATTTTTACAATGGGAAAGGACTGGGAATAAATGAAAGCACTGGGAATAAATGCAAGGATTGAGAATAAATGGAAGCACACGCAGATTTAATGAGAGAATCATGGCAGGTTCGTTTCTTGGGGTTGAATTTTCCAGATTCATCCCAATCTCTGGGATTTTCCTGTCTGATTTTCTAGCTGGATTTCTTAATATTGAATTTTTCACCTTAATTCTCAGAGGCCAATTCCCGACCCCCGGGGGGAAGCCCTGCACGGTTTTCCTGCTGGGATTTTTAAATGCTGTGAGTGTTTTCCCGGGATAAATCCCATTCCCCCTCAGGTCAGAGGGATCCTCCTCGTGCATCTGCTGGGAAATCACGATGGAGCAAAATCAGAGCAGCCCCAAATTCCCTTTTCCCCCTGTTTTTCCATCCAAGGAGCGCTGCTGGCAGGGGCAGCTGGGGATTTGACTGATGGAATATCCACGCGAGGATTATCAAAGTCCAATTCCTGGTGCCAAACTTCCCCAGATCCCGATTTCTTCCCCCCGTGGTGAATGGAGAGGGAAAAGCCCGAGGATCTGGGGGACTCTCGGTGTTCTCCTCTCTCTGACACGAGCCAAATCAAAACGGATTTGTCTCGATTTCCCTTCTCTGCACCCCTCAGCCAATATTCCCAGTCTGACCCTGGCACAGGGATGAGCCAATCCCCAAATTTATCCCCTGTCCCCTCCTTTTGCCACCTTTGGCTCTGGTTTGAGCTGGATAATGTGGAGAAGTTGGGTGCAAGGAAGAGTTTGCCTCGAGCAGCAGCAGCGAGACCAAAACAGCCGAGTGGAAATTGAGCCCAGCTCGAGATTTGAAATGAAATGCTTTGGAAATTCAGGATTTCGTGCCTTGGCGAGGCTGTTCCAGCCCTGCTGCTCCCTCTGCCCGCTCGGGACGGGGAGCAGCGTCCCAGGAGCCTTCGGAGGCTGCTTTTGGTCATCGCTTCTCGGCACTAAATAGAGGAAGAATAAGTTTCAAGCGAAGCGTGTTTTGTTTTGTCACAGGAAGTGGAGAGAGCTTTGGGAGAGCCCTGCGACACTGACTCGAAATTGTGCATTTTAGGGTTTTCCTGGCCAAACCGATGGCGTGGGATTGGCACCCGCTGGAAACCGCGGCCGGTGGGCACGGGGGGAGCCGGGCAGCGGGGCTCCCCTTTCCCAGTTTTCCCGAGGGACGAGGTTTGGGGCTGCAGGGCTTTTTGGGGGAAAGGCAGCCCTTCCCGAGGGAGCCTTTGGCTGCTCTTCCCTGCTCCAGGGAGCCCGAAATTGTGGTTCCCAAGGGCGGGGGGCCAGGCGGCTCTGGGGTGCCCCTGCTCCGGGAAACCGTTTGGAGCCGCTTTTCGGGCGCTTTTGGGCTCGGGCGCCGCCGCCAGCGGCAGCCTCAGGAAAAGGAGCCGGGTTTCACAATGGCTCAGTCCTCCCCCGGCCGGGCAGCCCCCGCCGAGCCGCCTCCTGCCCTGAAAAAACCCAAAATTGGTTTTTTTCTCCGTGCCCGAGGGGCTGCGCACGGCGCTTCCCTCGCCGGCACCCCGGGAGAGGCTGCGCTGCTCGGGCATCACCGAGCTCAGCCCGGCTGGGTGACAGCTCCCAGCCCTCCCTCCCAGCCCAAACCCCCCAAAAACCCCCTGCCTTTAACCCCTGTGCTCCCCCAGAGCCGCCGCTGCCGGCAGGAATCGCCCAGCGCGGCCAGCGCGGCGTGTGCCGAGGTGACACCGCTTGAATTTCAACCAAATTGCCAAATTCCCGCTGCTCCCGCCGTGGTAATTTGCTTTTTGGTTTCGCTATTAATGCTGGAGGGCTGCGAGGTCGGCGGCGTCGGCTTTGGGCTGTAATTCACAGCCCCGCTGATTTCATCCACGCTCCGCCGCCAGCACCGCGGCTCACCCGGGGAATTTGGGATGGGGACGTGCCCAGGGCTGGGAAAAAGCTGGGAAAAGCTGTTTGGGAAGGGGAAAAATCCGCTGGGTGAAGCAGGGCTGAGCTTGGCTTCTCCTGCGAGGGAGAGATGGAATTAATTCCTGTCCAAGCCAGGCTGCTCCAGGGGGTGGGCAGGGGCTGGTTTGGTGGTACCCAGCGCTGCCCCGGGGCTCGTCCCTGCCTTGGGGACACGGATTTGGGCAAGGGCTGATTTTGGGGTTAACTCTGCCCTTTTTCTCGTTGTGCTGTGGTTCTGCTGTGCCTGCCCTCGCCACTGTACCCTCGTGAAAGGTTGCAAGCAGTTTTGGGAACACGCTGTCTGCCTGAAACATGACAGAATCGGCCACAAATTGCAGATGAGACTGATAACAAAAGCCAACAACAGAAAATAGGTAGAAAAACAACACGGTGGAGGCTGAGAGACCACTGAAGGGCTTTTTTTTGTGTGTTTTTTTTAACCGGTTCTCTCATGATGGAAGTGAAAACACATGAAAAGAGAAATGTCTTTTGTTCTCCCACTCAAATTAAGATGCTCCCGCACCAAACCAGGGCTGAACCCCGTGGCTGGAGCTGCTGCCCAGCCCAGGGACTCGTAAATCAGCATTTTGGCACCGATGAGGGTGGCTGGGTGTGCTTTTGGGGGGGTTTATGGTGCTTTTTTACCCTCACAAAACGCTCCCTGCAGCACGTGGGTAACTCAGCTCATTTTCTCAACCCAGCCCGCTCCACCTGAATGTCTCAGCTCGAATAAATCAGGCTCCAGCTCAGAAATTAGGATGAGGTTTTTGTTTTCGTTCTACTTATTTCATCTTTGTTTTTATAAATAAATACAAATCACTCAAACTGAAACTCGATGGCTTTGGTGATAATCAAAGAGCAGCCCTGGGGAAATTTTTCTTCATTACCATGTTCTTTCACAGCCCACACTCGGGGTTTCGGGAGGAAAACTTCTTAACCTTTGCAGCAGCAGCACCCGACACTTTTTGAAGTCCCGGCACTCTCAGACTTGGGGTTCACATCCCCGAGCTGTGCCGGCATCACCTTTATTTTAGGGCCATGTGGAGAGGAGAAATTCTCTCACCCCTCAGCCCTTTCTCCCTTCTGTTCACCCCTTTCCCCTCCAAACAAAGAATAAAAATATAAAGAACCCCCAAGAAAATGTTGGGCTCGCCCCTTGAAGGGCTTGGGTTTTGTTGTTGTTTTTTCGGTTCTGTGGGGCAGCTCTGTTCTCTACCAGCTTTGTACAATGTGTTTTAGTATTTGCAGCTCACTTCCTGTATGAGGTTACTTTGTTTATCATAAAACCCCTATTTTTAAACCCATTTCTGCCAAAAAGTCATTTGAATGGTGATGGCAAGCGCTCGTGACTGTCCCCGGCTGACGGGGGGGACTCCGGTGCCTCTGGGAGGGATGGCTGTCGGAATGTGGGCTCAGGGGGCTCCCGTGGCTCTTCCCTCAAATCTCAGGGGGATTATTTGTGTGAAAGTCACCAGGATTTCTGAAAATCCTGACTTTTTTAGCTCGGGGTCACGCACGTGGTGTGAGGATGCAGAGAGGCAGAGCTGCAGCGCTCACCGTCCTTTCCATCCTCAGGGAACGGCCACTGTGCCACCTTCCAACTTTATTTTCATTAATTACCGGCCAGGAGAACTGTGGGATTGTCAAAAAGCTGTTGGCTCGGCCCGCTGTGCCCGTAATTGCGGTGAGATGAGGCGTGGGTTAATTAGCGGCCCGCGAGGCCGGGAAGCGCCGGCTCCCCGCGTGTCCTCCCGGGAAAAGGGATGGAGGAGCCTGTCACAAACCCAGCGAGGAGAAATCCATCAAATCCGGGAAGAACGGGCCCTGTATCCCCACAAGGGCCGTGTGAGGCCCCCTGAGCTCCATGGGAGCGGCTGTTGTTGGAACAGTGGTGTCTCCGTCAGGGGGAACCTCGTTGTCTGCCTTTCCTTGGATTGCAGGGCTTCATTTTTTCAAAATTCCACAGAAAAGAGGTTTGGGATGCTCAGGAAGGGCAGCAGGAAGGTCCCCTTGGTCCAGCCATCCCTGAGCTTGTTTTGCACTCTATAAAAACCCCACTAGAGCACCTTTAACATCCTTTTGTTGCTCTTAGGGACCTCCCCGGTATCCAACACTTCCCATCTCCACCTGGTGTGACCCCAGGAGAGGTGGAGCATCCAAGGAGCTGCCAGAAAGGCAGAAAAAGCCGCTGGAAAGAGTGAGCTTTGTTGCAATATGAAAATCAGATGCAAAGCTCGGGGGGTATTTTTAGCTGGTTTAGGCTGCACAGGTGTTTGAAAGGTCAGCAGCGAGTCATTGGAAAAAAAATAAATATATTTCTTTCCGTGTGTGGGGAGAGCCCGGTGTCGCTCCCGTGCCTCTGGATGGCTGGAATCTCATCCTCAGCTTGGGTTACTCGGCATTCCCGAGGCCAGGAGGCCGTGGGAGGGCAGGAACATCTCGGTTTTGTGTGTCCCCAACAGCACGAGCAGGTGGCAGCCACGAGTGTCCAGCTCTGATGGACACGAGGAGCTGTGGCTTTTCCCACAAATAAAATCTGGGAGTTTGCTCCTTTTTAGGGAACAAAGGCAATTTGTCATCCTTGGAACAGAATTGCCTGGGGGTTTTTGGGAGTTCCTGGAATTTTAGAGCATGGAGAGGGCCTGGCTCGTGGGGAGGAGCCACCAGTGTGGCTTTGGTGGACCCGGGCCACGGCCAGCGTGGGCTGAGGCCAACCTGAGCTTGGTGGACCCGTGACCACTTCGGGCTTGGCCACAACCAACGGGCCACGATGAGGCCAACCTGAGCTTGGTGGACCCGTGACCACTTCGGGCTTGGCCACAACCAACGGGCCACGAGCATCTTTGTGCTGGCCACGGCCACCTTGGCCCTGGCCAGCCTGAACCGTGACCACCTCAGATCTGGCCATGGCTGGCGTGGGCCGTAGCCAAGCTGGGCCTGGCTGTGGCCAAGCTGGGCCAGGAACACCTTCAAGGTGACCCCCTTGGAGTTGGCCACGGCCAGGCTGGTCCTGGCACGTGCTGAGGGCAGATCCTGACATCCCCTTCCTGTTGTGTCACCAAGGACGCTGGGCTGGCCAGCAGCTCCTCCCAGGCCACAGCAGGGTGGTGTCCCAGGTGTGACAGCTCACCTGGACACATCCAGCAGCTCCCAAATTCCAACAGAGCCACCAGCAGAGCAGAACCAGCAGCTGCCACAGCCTCAGCCCGGCAATTAGACCTTTTTTTTTGTGTGTGTGAGTTAAAGAAGCCCCCAAAATAGCACCTGAAACCAATAAACTTCCCTTTCAGGAACTTCTGTAATTTGAAACACACTCAAGAACAAAAAAAAAGAAAGAAAAAAAAAATCCAGAAATTTTTTTAGGTTGTTTATCAAGTAGGACTTGGCGGGGGTTGTTTTTAAATCCCTTTCAGGTGGTGACTGCTGAGGAATAAGTGGAGGGATAGGAAAGGCTGGAGGGACAAACGGGATGGAGGGCCAAGGTGGAAGGAAGGTGGGATGGGAATTTTTAGGAACAGATGTAAAACTATAAAATAAAAACTTCCACATGAAATAATAAAAGGGAAAAAATAGTGATGTTCCTTAAGAAACTCAAAATACTGTTAATAAATGCATTAAATAATAAAATAAAAACAAGACACAAAACATAAAATAAACCCCAGAACTTCTTCAATGCCAGTGGAAAGCAGCTGGGGACAAGAGGTGCATGGAAGGGGCTCCTAAACTGGGCTTGAGCCCATGACCACATAAATGTGAGGAAAAGCAAAAAAAATTCCAAGGAGTCCCCAAGTAACTCCCAGCTGGAGCAGCTTTTGGGGTTGGGAGCACTCAGGGCAGCACCTGACAAAGCAAATTCATTCCAGAGCTGCATTTTGGGTGGCCTGAATCATCCTGGAGCTTCAGAAAATGGAGAGGAGAACACCAAAATGGAGATGGAAACACCAAAATGGAGATGGGAACACCAAAATGGAGATGGAAACACCAAAATGGAGATGGGAACACCAGGTCTTGAAGGAGAATGGGTAAAAAATGGGGAAAATTGGTGATAAAGCAACAAATACCCTCTTTTCAGGAGAACTTCAATCCCCACAAAAGAACCAGCACTCAAGACAAATAATTGAAAGTTTTTATTCATATAAAACTCATATTAAGGACATAAAAGATTCTTAAAAACAAAACCAAAAAACAACCCCCCCCAAAAAAAAACCAAAACAAGGCTCTTGCGATTATTTACAGCAGTATTGCACAAGTAAAGTGGCAATTACCCTGTCCAAAATTCATCAGTGCAAAACACAAGGAAGGCAGGGAAATTGCAGTCAAAAATGCTACATACGCTGGGTCCTGCGACACGATTTAGTGATTCACGCGATCCCACGGGATGGCTGCTCCAGGAAAACCTGGCTGGAGCAATCCCTGGGGGGGTGGAGGAGCCAAATTCCAAATTCCCACTGAATTTCACTAATGCTGAAGTCTTTGATGTGCCTAAATCACTCCTGGGAAGTGGGGACTTAGGCACTTGGAGAGGAAAAAAAAAAAAGAGATTAAAATCTTGTTATCCACACCATGATGGCTTTGGAAGGGGATCCAACACTTCTGGCAGGGAGGAAACCAAATCTTCACAGGAACTTAAATAAGCAGGAAATAAATATACAACATTTCTACAAGTTACAGCATTAAACAGTAGAGTGCATTAATTACACAGGGGGGAGAAAAAAAAAAACAACAAAAACAAAGAAAGGACCTACAGTATTTACCAATTCAACTCTAAAAAAGTGTAGGAAAAAGAACAGGAATTTTTTATTTATTTTTAAATTTTTTTTTAGGTTTTTTGAAAGTGTTTCTAAAGCTGTACAAAACTTACAAGAGAGAAAGGAGAGGGAGTACATTGCACACAGATATTTGGCTCAGATGATGAAAATAATACGGTGCTCTACTCTAATAAATATTTGGGTATTTACAGTTTGGTGGAAAAGAGGAGAAGCGAGAATGGGATCAATCTGGTTTCCAAGGAAAACTCTTCATCCTTTTGGTGCAACACAGAGCACAGGCTATGCTAAAACACGACCCAGAGCAGGCAGCCAACGTGGCTGAAAGGAGCAGAAATCCCTATTTTGTATCATCCTTCTGTTTTGAGGCTTTTTTTGGGGGGGGCTTTTTCCCACTAAACCTCACGATGCCACAGGAATCCCGCTTTTTGAGGGTTCCTTTTCCTATGAATCTTGGCTGGGAACTCCTCCTGTGGAGAAGGCCCTGGGAGACTTTGCCAATACCTTGAATTTTTTTTTTTTTCTCCTTAAAACGAACCTGGTCTTTGTCTCCATGGGAGGACGGGGTAAAGTGCTCTTTGGTGATTCTTTGGTGTACTCCAAGGGACACATTCTGGGATGCCAAAGGTTGGGAGATCCCAAAGCACCATTTTATCCACCGGCAACGATGGAACAAAAGCGGCAGAAAAACCAAAAATCTCACTGGGTTTCCCCACCCCCCACCACCTCTGCTGCCGAGTTTTATCCGTTCAATTTTCATTTCACCGGTGGAATTCCATGGGAAATCCCTGGTGGCAGCATACAGTAGGGCTGGCTGGGGCAGCACAGCCACGATGAGCCAAAGCCAGAGGCAAATCCCAAGGGATGAGGAGCAGGATCTGCCCTGGCCAAGCTCCCTGGTTATTTGAACCGCTCGCTCTCCACCAGTGCAAAGGTTCCCCACAAAGGGCTCCAAAATGCCCTTCCCAAAACATTCCCTGCTCCTGCAACCGCTGCTCACCTTGCACTTCCAAGGAAAAAAGGGGAATTAAATTGGCAATCGATGTTAAAACTCCCTCTGGGAGCAGAGAGCTCCGACCCGCCGGGCACAGCCGTGCAGAGAGGTCCCACTGGGGTCTGTCCATCGTTAATTAACACTAATCATCATCCATGGCACTCAGCAGCCTCCCCCTGTGGGAAGAACCGCTCCGAGGGGGGCTTGGGATGGGGTTTTCCTTCTTTTCCTACGGTGCTGGTGAGACCAGCAAGGACCCCGTGGCTTTTGGGGAGCACCTGCAGCAGCCTGAGGGAGGGGGGAGGTTTGTGCATAGATACAGGACGGCCGGAGCAGCCGATCCCCCAAAAACATCCGCTGGGAGACAACGGGAACACGCGCGGATCTGCAGCTCCGCGGGAACGGCCCCGCCATACGGAGCACCTGGGAAGTTCTCTGGAGGACACAGAGCGCTCAGATCCCCTTGGAACGTCCTGGATGGATCCACGTCGGGCTGGCAACCTTCTGTCTGCAGCCGGGCGTTCATCCCCGTCCAAACACGGAGAGGATCCCGGGAAAACGCGATCTTGGAAACCTCTTTTTGACAGCCACGACTCACAGCAGGTCCTGCTGCCGTCACCTCCGGCTGCAGCGCTCCGGGAGCTGCTCCCTGCCTCCGGAATGGTTTATTGCTGGATTACTCAGTCCCCCACATCTGCTAGCAGACACGACAGAAGCGTTTTCACACGTTTTATATAGAAAGAATTTCTTTTTTAAAAAAGGCAACCTGGTGGCTTGGGGTTTGGTTGGTTGGTTGTGATGGTTTGGACCCTGGAGTTCAACAGCAAAGTCTTGAAATTCAGAGTGGATCAAAAAAATAGAGATATCCAAAAAAAAATCAGTCAGCAGGAAATAGGCTGATTTGCATGATGCAAATGAAGTTGGATTTGGGGTAGCATTAGGTATTTACAGGTAAAAGAAGTGCTGATTGAACCCCTCTGCCCTTTTTCCAGCCTTTTGGGGGGCAAACGGCCCAGAGGGAAAGGGAGAGGGGAGGAATCCGAGCCTCTGCAAGGCAAACTCCGACGGCTCTGCCCATCAACTGGCTCAGGTTTCCCTCTTTCCTGCCATGGGGCTCATCCCACAGGACTCCAGGAACGATGACAAAACGTTATTCCACATTTCCGCTGAGACTCTTTTGGGGAAAAAAAAGGCAAAAAAAACTGAAAGAATAAAAAGAGCGGAGAGAAACAGCGAGTGAACAGCACTCTGCCATAAAACGCCGCTGTGGGAATGGGATGTCCACCCTCATCCTGCCACGTGTCCTGGGGGAGAGGCAGGGTGGGAGCCCCACATCCATCCATGTGTCCCTCCTGCCCGGGCTTTCCCAGCGAGGAATTCAGTCCTGGTGGCTTGGGATGCGCCCGGCGCTCACTGGAGCCTCCAGATGAGGCGGATGATGTAACGCAGCAGGCGCAGGATCACCACCTGGGGGTTCCCCACCTGCTGATCCAAGAAACCCTGGAAGAGAGGGAGAGGGGGAAAAAGGGAAAAAAAAAAAAAGAGAGAGAAAAACCAAACAAAGCGGTGACTTTAATTCCCAGCATGAAGCTCCCCCCATGCTATATAAACACCTGGAAAAAATTCCAGAGGGACAAAGTGAAGTGTTTAACGCTTTGCAACCAGCAGAGCTTGAGGCTCGTGACAGCAGTCAAGGAATGCTCCCTCTCCCAGGAAAAGCCTGGGACTCACAAGCCTTGCTGGGACAAGGAGTGGCTGGGTGGCGAATTGCCTGATTTCCTGGTGTCTTGTCCAAGAAACAGTCCCGGGGGGAGGCCACACCCCGGGGAACGTGACAGGGAACGCGCCGGGACCGCGCCGGGACCCGTCCGACAGCCCCGACCTGCCCGGCGAGTGCGGCTCTGGCACGGCTGCAGTTCCCCATTTCTAACCTCGGGCTGAAAGGGCAAACCCCAGAGCCAGGGGAGGCTGGCGGGCAGGAGCCCTTCCACCTTCCCCTCTGGAGCCGAGAGAGCTCGGGAGCAGCCAGGAGGCTTCCAGAAGGAAAAGGGACCTCTCCAGCAAGCGCCTCAGGGATGATAATTAAACAATTGCTTCAGTGCTCTGAAACCTCCCCAGTCTGGGGTGCAGGGAGTGAGGATCTGTCACATTCTGACTGCACCAGGTACAAAGTGTTTTTAGGGTCACGCATGACGTGCCCTGAGCAGGAGGGACGTGTCCTCTGTGTTCCCCGCGTTGGAATTGCAGCTGCAGTGCTGGGAACGGCCTCCCGCAAACCTGGGGGATGCTCCCTGCACCTCACCCTGCTGCTGCTGCCTGGGAAACACCCCTGTTCCCACTAAATTCACCCCCTTATCCAGCACGGGCTTGTCGGGAGCAGCAGGATGCGCCAAGAGATTTCCAGCACCAAAGGATAATGCTGGAAGGACATTACTGCTCCTCACAAAGTTTCAGGCACTGCTCTGGGAGGCAGGGAGGAGATGGGATGAGGGTGGTCCAGCACTGGACAGGCTCCCCAGGGAATGGGCACAACCCCAAGGCTGCCAGAGCTCAAGGAATGTGTGGACAATGCTCTCAGACACAGGGTGGGAGGAGTTTGGACTTGGATGATCCTTGTGGGTCCCTTCCAGCTGCTTCCAGGTGCCTCCAGCTTCCTGGGCAGCCTGATCCCTCTCTTTCATTGGAAAGATGTCCCTTCATCCCAAAAAGCAGCCACTTTGCATCACAAGGGATCAGCCTGGATGGGGGAGGTGGGAAGATGCGCATTTTGGATTCTGGGTTGGGATATCAGCTTATCACCTTTTGTTGCAGGGGCGTTTGGGAAAAGCAGGATCACAGCAGCTTGACCCCTGTTTTATGGGAAAGCCAGCCCTGGGAGCAGTGAGGAAGAGCTGCAGGAGCTGTTTGGGAGCTGAAGAGGATGGATAAGGATCCAGCAGCCAGCATTCCATCACCAGCACTGCTCCTGGCTCCTGTTCCCACCACCCAGCCCGAGTGGATGGAGCAAAATCCACAAGCAGGGACACGCAGCTGTCGAGACACCGGCGAGCTCCTCTTGCTTCACCCCCTGGGCTGGGCTGCCTTGGGCTTGGGATTGGGCTTTTCTGCAGCATTACTGCATCGATTTGGGTTGCAACACCCCAAGGTGAGCGAGTTCGTGGGCTTATAAAAACTCTTTCAAAACAGTCTTTGCAAGAGAATTAACTTCTGGGACCGAGACTGTACTTTGCAGCAGTTGGGATTTGGGAGCTGGGCTGGGAATCCCACTGAATGATTCCCTAAAAGCAACAGCACTGGGCAGTGCATCCCCCAAAACCCCCACGCTTTCCCTGCCTCTTCCTTTTTAAAACTTTCACCATCAGGTCCGGGCCCAACCCAACACCTCTGTCCCAAAACCCTTGTGCAAACCTGGTGCCCTCCAGCTTCCAGCCGCGATCTCCAGGTTATTTTTAATTGATTTAAAGGTTATTTGTCATTGATTTGAGGCTGCTGCCACCGCTGATTTGCCTGGTCCACGCCAGCCCCCGCCCGCGCAGCCTTTTCTCCGTCTGAGTGAACGAAATGCTCACCGCAGAGAGAGTTTCCAGAAATGATTCAGCCTTTCCCTCTGAGAGAAACAGAAAGCCAAGAGGGGAAAGTTACCCTGCGTGGACAATAGGAGGCATTGAACTCGTCCCCGATGCGCCGCAGCTCCTGCGCGATCCAGATCTCCGGCTGCACATCTTCGGCTGCAGACTGGGATTGCCACCGGGAAGCTGCGAGGGATGGAACAGCAGAGTTGGAAACCCAGGAGCAAGAACAAATTCTATAGAATTTACTACATAAAACTCTGTAGAAACCCATCAACTCCTGCCATCTTGTTCCTATTTTTTATTCCTATTATGTTTTGACTCTCTTAAATCTTAAATTATGCATGTGGGGACTCAGTGCATACAATGAACAGGCTTTTACTCCTTGTTATTTCTGTACTATCACTACTACTATTAGGCTTTTATTTATTTATTGTAGGCTTTCCCTGGGAGCATCTCCAAGCTTTGCTCCCTCTAAGCAGGGATAGAAGCCAAGATACCACACTCCAATTTTTTTTTCCTTCACCAAAACTCCTCTTGCCCCTTTTTTTGCTTCAGCAGCAACTCCTTCCCTAACCTTAAAAACCCTCTGCCTGGATATTTTCATCCAATCCTCACGTTTCTTCCCCAAATCATCCTCAAGTGCCCAACAAGGAAAACCAATGGCTTTGGCATAGGGAGGAGAAAGCCACAGTTGGATTTGTGTGTGGAGAAACCACATTTCCAACAAATCCAAGTGTTGGCTTGAAAGAGGAAAGGAAGAGTTAATGTATTTGTTATACTGCAATTGTTTAGGTCTCCGTCTTAAAAAGTTATTAAACATGTGATAAATCCTCCAAATAGCCAAGGAACAGAAAAGAGACAAGGACCATGTTTGGTACCAGCACTGCCTCATCCCCCTTCCTTAAAGTTCAGGATCCGAGCAGGAACTGCAGCCGTAAGGAATATTAAATAAAACAAAAACAAAACAACAAGCTAAAAAAAATAAAAAAAAAACAACCCCACACAACTAAAAAAAAAAATTAAAATTACTGCACAAAACAAAGCAGTGTTTTGGCACGCCAGTTTTGGAGGAATCACAAGGGAACAGGAATAGCTTCCAATCTTCCAAATATTCAAAGGATTAGTAGGGCAGTTAAAAAAAAAAAAAGAAAAAAAAAAGAAATTAAATAAAAGCCTGGCTCCAACCTGACTGGAAAATGCATTTCCGAGCCAAGGCAGCGCTGCTTGGCCGGAGGATGTGTTTTGTTTTCACGCTGTAGTAGTGGAGGAGCAGCGCCTGCCCCGAGCGCTTCTCCTGCCGCCGGTGAATGAAGCAGGCTCGATCCTCCCTCCCTCCCTCCCTCCCTCCGAGGAGCCAAACGGGATCCGGCCGGGGCGGAACCTTCCCAAACCTCACCGCCGCCGTCAGCAGGGCCGGCCCAGCCGGGGAAACAAAAACACGCGGCGAGCAGGGCAGGAAGAGGCGAGGAGCGGCGGGGACGTGAGGAAAAGTACGGCAGGAACCGCTCCATCCTTCGCCATCCTCCCTCCCGGCCCGGCAGCGACGGGCTCGGGCTGGGCTCGGTGGCTGAGAGCGAAATCGGGCTGAGGTTTTCAGAAAGGACTTTCTGCGGCGCTGCCGAGCGGCGGCGGCGAAAGGGGCCAGTCATATCTGGTCCCCAAAGCTGTCACGGGCGCTTTCGGGGGCGGGGGGACACAGTCATAGCGCGAGGGTGACACCCGGGCACGGGGACAGCCCGGGGACACCGGGATACCGCGGCTGGCTCCGGCCCCCGGGATGCTCCGGCCCCCGGGATGCTCCGGCCCCCGGGATGCTCCGGCCCCCGGGATGCTCCGGCCCCCGGGATGCTCCGGCCCCCGGGATGCTCCGGCATGGAATTGCTGCAGTTCCGGCTCGGAAGGGCGAAAAAAACCAACCCCAAACTGCAGCTTCAGCTCCCGGGTTAGATATCCAACCCCCCTGCCTGAAGGAAATCTTGGGAGAGCCGGGAGGAAACAGCAGCGATTCCAAAACAAGAGCGTCAGGATGTCACCACCAGACTGCCAGCTAGAGGTTTTCCCCTTAAATCCAACTATTTGCACATGGAGGATCTCCTCTGAGAGCAACAGGAGGTTTATACTGCTTCTCTCCTCGTGGGAATACACACCAAACCAGCATTGGGATCAAACCAGCACTGGGAAAACCCAGTTCCAGAGCACCTGCTCCAGCCACATTCCCAAAATCCTCACACAAACACCATGCGTTCAGACCGAAGATCTGACAGCAGGAAAGGAACCTCTTCCCATGGAAATACCACGCACAGAGTCACCCAAGCCCTCCACAACGGGTGAGTTCGTCTTGTGTGACTCAACACTCCCAGCTGGGAATTCCCCATCCCTTCCAACCTCTTCCCCAAAAGCAGGACCAAGCCTCTTCCTCTGGCACCATCAAATCGATTCAACCTTGCTTCTCTCCCTCCCACCCCCAGAAGCATTATCCTGGATACGCCAGCCACTGTAATCCTTGTTCCCTTCCTTCCCAGAGCATCCCCTCACTGCTTTTTTTTTTTCACCAGCTTTGGAGGCAGCTGGATGTGTCTCCTGAGCTGTCAGAAAGGCAGCACAGCCCAAAGCATCGCTTCCCAAACTTCCACACCAACAGCTCTTCCTTACACAACCCAAGGCATTCCTGAGGGCTGCCTCCACCTTTATCTGCCCTCATCAAAACCTCTGGGGAAGGTTTTGGGAGATTTAGAGAGGGACTTTTGAGGCAGAACATGAGTTTGCCATGCTGGAGAAGCCTTGGAGCAGCTCCCCATGGGAAAGGCTGGGAGCATCCGTTGCTCCTGCTTGCAGGAAACGCCTGTTTATTTTAATAAAAATAATAATAATTATTATTATTGCTTATGCTTCCGAGAGAAACTCTCCACCTCGCAGCCTCTGCCCACAACAGATAAAATCAGTGGGTAAAAGCACAACAAAAATATCCCCTTTGCTTCCTTCCCAAGGGATTCACCCACTTCCACGTGGAAGACTTCACGGCACGTATCCAGCTGGACACCGCCAAGGCACAGGGATCGAGGTGTGCAGGGCAAAGGCACGGATATTTCCCAAGGAGAGCTGTATGGGATGGATGAGCTGCAGGCCTGGATGAGGATAAAACAGCGTCACAGCTCCATGTTCCCAGCTTAATCCGTTCAGGAGCATCCAGGAGTCCCGGTCAAAGAGCGCAGAGGATTTTCCATTTGCTTATAGCTGTTTAGGATGATGCCCCTAGCAACACCAACAGAGCGAAGGCTCCAATAAAACAGCTGATGAGAGCACAGGAATTTGGGGGGGAAAAAAAATCAGGGAAAACTTCCATTTCTTCCCAGATAAAAGAAACTGAAGCCTTGGCTCTCCCGGCGAGGAATTCCGGGAGCATCCCTGCCTAGCCGTGCCAAGGGTGAGGTTGTGAAACTTCAATTAAGCTGTAATTACAGCAATAATGTCACAAAATCTTTCCTAAGGGCACGTTACAGCCAGGCCTCCGCAGCCAGAGCCGCAGCCAGAGCCACAGCCCGGAGCCAGGAGGGAGCAAAAACACCAGCCACCAAAACAGACGGTGGTTAGAGCCCAGAAAGCTTGGAGCTGTTGTTTTGTTATCCCCACACCTCACTCCCACCGTGCCCCGCCGGACGCTTAAGGGTGGAAGTTCAAAGGTTTCCTCCGATGAGAGGGAATTCATCAGGAGAGGGGAACGCTGGACACGCAGGCAGCTCCCAGGGGCACGTTTTTTCCCTGCTGGAGAGGCTTCACCTGGCAAAGGCACTCGTAAACACGCGCCTGTCCACCTCCAGGCTGCTTTTTGGGATGCACCGGGATTTGGGGATGCATGAGCCCAGCAAGCACCCCGAACACCGAGCCGTGAGAGAACCGGCAGCGCCGCACCAGGAGCCAGGAGCCACTCGCTTGGCAAAACAGCCTCGGACGAGCGAGTCCTGAGTAGGAAGCCGGACTCAACAACTCTGTCCCCTCCTCCCCTGGCAGCGACTGACCGAGCCAGGAAAAGAATAAACATCATAGTAATAAAAACCCCGGCGCTGGACGCGCGGGAGTTCCCCGGCGCTGTGTTTGCTCGGCCAGCTTCCACAAATCCCAGAGCGCCGGGAGAGTCTCCAGCCCGCGGCTCGGCTGCTCCCAAAAATCCACGGGGTGGGTGGGATGCGCCAGGTGCTGCTGCAGGTGCCTGGCGAGGCTGAGTTTTCCATCATTCCCGGGGAAGCCGAGGCACAGAGCAGGACCCCCTCATGCACCGGCGAGCCCCTGGCACCGCTGCGCTCACAGCTGTGCACACCTGGAGCCGGAGCCCCGGCGCTTCACAAACCCCCGAGAGTTCTGCACGGCTCTGAGAAAAGCCGGGCCAGGTGAGGAGGGGAAGGTGGGGAAAGCCAAGCCCGGTGAAGGGTGGGGAAACCGCTCCTGCACTTTCAACCCACCCCCTCGCTCGCCCTGTGTATTCACCCTGTGCGCATCTCCCCCGGCACTTCGCTGTCCCACCTTCACACACCCCCGCGGGAACTGCACTGAGGAAACTGAGGAAAGCCACGCCAGGTGAGGAGGGGAGGCGAGGGCAGCCGAGCCCGGCAGGGAGGAGGAGGAGGAGGAGGAGGAGGACGGGGAGCCGCGCCCCAGCGCTTACCCATGGCGCTGAGGCAGTGGCTGAGCGCCTGGCAGGGCGGGCTGGGGGTCTGCGTGGCCTTGTCGCAGCCCAGGGGCGCGGGGCTGCGCTCGGCGTCGAACGAGAAGTAGCCGCTGGAGGAGCGCGGCAGCAGCGGCGACCTCCGCACGAAGATGAAGAGCGGCGAGCGGGTGGCGA
>NC_031770.1:1060571-1093411 GCF_001522545.3 Parus major
CCGCCCCAGCCCCGGCACCGCCCCGGGCCCGGCCCCCAGGAGGCAGCGGCCCGGCTGTACACACACACGCACACACAGGCCCACGGCCCAGACTGGTAAACACGCAGCGGGGCCCGGGCCAGCCTTGCACACACACACACGTGCTCTCCCTGCCTTACACACAAACAGTGCACACCCCAGAGCGCTGTGTGCTGCTGCCTGTGCCCTTCCCGCCCTGCACTCGCTCCTTACACACACAATACACACACAGTACACACCCTGTGCACCACGGGTGTGCCCCTTACACAGCCCAGGCCTTGTCGCACCCCCGTGCCTGCCCTCCACACACACCTTGCTGCAGGGCACCCCCTGCACCCCACATTCCCTCCTGCTGCACCCCCTGCACACACACCCAGCCCTGCTGCATCCCGCCGGCAAGCAGCAGCTCCAGCGCGTGGAGCCATGGAATGGAAGAAGGGCCATGGAGAGGTAGGACCTGAATGGAGAGGTGGAAAAAGCCCTATGGAAAGGAAGGACTCAGCTCATCCGCCACAGGGAGTGAGCACTGCTGCTGGAGCAGATTCCAGGTTGGCCACAGGGCCCCCCATCCCACCCCAGTGTCCCCACACACTGCTGGAACACCCCTGGCTGCTCCTGCTCTGTTCCCACCCCTTCCACACCACTCCAGTGATGGGAGGGGAAGGAAAAGTGTTTGCAGGTGTTCCAGTGGGCAAAAATAATTAGGGGAATTTGTTAGGAAGACACATGACTGAAAAATTGGAAGTCAGGCACTAACAGCAGAAGGGAACGGCCCAAAGGTCTGGCCATCACCTTTCCACACCAGGAAAGTGAGGGAGAAGCAGGGCTGAAAATCAGGCTGGTTCCTCTTTTCCCAGCCTTCCAGCAGTGGTACCCCCAGCACGGAGCTGGGCTCCATGGGGCCCCGCTTCACTCACACTTCCCCTGGATCCAGGAGCCATCTGAGGCCTTTCCCCTTGGCCGGGGCCTGCAGAGCGAGGGGGACACTGGAGGCACCAGGGCTGCTGGGACACGGGGCCAGCAGGTGTTGAGTCTATTTTCTCCTCCCGAGTCGCTCTGGTTTCTGCGTGGGCGGCTCACACGAGCAGAAAGGGGATGGGGAGCAGCCTGGCCTTTCCAACACCCAGCCTTGAGCTGGCCCTTCTCCTCCTGCCCTCAGGTTTTTGGAGAGCCAGGCTAGGCACCAAGTGCATTTTCCCACTGTGAATCACAGCTCCAGCCTCTTGGAACAAATCCGTTTCGACGTTATCCTTGTTCCTCTTGTTGTGAGCCACCTCGGAGGAATTTGCGGTGAGGCCTGTCCCAAAGGTCCTTCATTTTCAGCACTGTGGGCACAAACTGAGAGAGGGGGAAGCTGAAACCTGCCCCTCAACAGTGCCTCAGGCCCTGCAGCATCCATCCCCAGCTCTCTGGGAATGCTGTTTTGGAATGCCTCATCCCAGCCCTGCCAGGCACACACCAGCATCCCTGTGCAGGGAGCTTTCCCATGTCCCACATGGAAATGAGGAGGGAGAAAGGAGAGGGATGGAGGAGGATGGTGGGAATCCCATGCTTCTGCAGCACCCTAAGCAGTGGCATCTCCCACCCAGCCTTCCCTCTGAGCCATCACAGAATTACTTAGGTGGGAAAAGACCTTCCAGATCATGGAGCCCAGTCTAATCCCATGAGTTGTCCCTGCCACTGGGAAGTGGGCAGGGAGGAGGTTGGGGCAAAGGAGAGAGGCTGGAAGGAACAGACTCCTCACAGTGCCATGAAAAACCCCCAGGGAAATCCACCCCAACCCCTCCTCCCCACCCAGTGAGTGCTCACCAAACCCATTCTGAACTGAACAAAGCACCAACGGAAAAAAACGACACCTTGTTCTCCTTCTCCTCCAACCATGGTGATAAATGTTACTTCACTCTCGTGCTGCCAGATAAAATCAGGTTTGAGCCTCAAGCACGGGGCTTTGAGCCAGGCTTGGAGCCTGACCTTTACCGTGTGTCTTGCTTTGAAAAGACAGGTGTCTGCTAAGGAAGGCAGGAGCTTCTCTTGAAATGGAAAATGTAAACCCCCTCCCTCCAAATTATTATAATTTTGAAATTAAAGGGCTCTTGGGCAAAGATATGGGAGTAGGAATAACTGTTCTTTACTAGTATATGTAAATAAAAATACCTACAACTTAATAGGAAAATGAAAAATGTAGTAGTACCAAAAAACTCTGACAGAGTGAGAATACAACCTGACAGCCTGTTGGTAGCAGTCTGATTAAACAGTGGCTGCAGTCTTCTTGGAGTGACAGATATGGTGAACCTGTGGAAGGGGGTAGTTTTCCTCTGGAGGTTCAGTGGTGGTGTAGAACAGTCTGGTCTTCCTCTGGGAGTTTGGTGGAAAAAGGTTGACTGGTGTTGCAAATCCCAGATTTTGATCCAGGTAGGAATGCTGTGCTCCTCCCCCTGGCTGGAGCATCTGCCAGTGGGATGTTGGAATTTTATCAGCCAGCTCAATGGCCCGTTAACAGAAGATATCCCCCTGCAGGGAGGGTGGGTGGTGGAAGGGATAAAGAACACACTGCCCCACCTGGTAATAGAGTACAAACTTCTGGTTACATCTTGCACTGCAGCCCAATGTTCCCGATTTCAAACACCCACCCAAAATCAAACCCTTGGGCATCTGCCTGGGGCTGCTTGAACAGCAAAGGTCGGATAGGGATAAGAACAGGCGGGTTTTGGTAAATAAATGTATATTTTAATTAAAGAAACCCCTAAACCATCTCTGGAGGATGTCACTACTGTCCAGCAGTGACAGTGATGTGGTGATGAATGGAGAGACAGGAACAGTCTCATTGTGACCTGAGTGGTCCCTGGGCTGGGCAGGGCTGGCACTTGGATTCTCTGCTGACTCCAGTGACTTTGGGACATGCTAATGTTAAAAAAATTAATAAATTTAAAGTTACTTCTTGTTCCTAATGGGTCAAGTGACATCACCCTGGGTGACCCCAAGGAGGGGACCAGGATTGCTGCTTTGTTAGCGTACTGAGGAGCTTTCAACAACCTCACACTTTATCCTTGTTAATGTCTTCAAAGCCATAATTAAGAAATTTGGCCAGGAACTGTGGGGAGAAGGCAGCAGAAAGGGCTTGGCTGGGGCTGAGTGACAATGGGCCACCACCAGCAAGGGATGGAGGAGCTGAGAGAGCCCCAGACCCCAGGGGGGGCCCCAGCTCTATGTTAGAAGGTGAAAAATGAGTAAACCTGGGTTTTCTGCAGAAGAAAAGGCAGAGGCACCCACCCACGCACCAGGAAATCTCTCCTCTCCGTGTGGGTGGTGGAGGCCCCGAGATGAGTTATCTCTAAAGGGCGACTCTGGGGATACCTCGAGATCTTCAGCGGCGTGGAGCTGGCGCGTGCCGGGGAGGAAATATCGTCCTGCCAGCTGGGCTTCACTCTTGGCTTCTTGACAGCTCGGTTTAAATCAAGTACAACAGCAGAACCTCCACCCCCACCCATCCATTCTTACCCCTCATGTGGTGTTTTGAACCTTTCTCCTCCCTGCTTCCCATGGGATGATGGTGGGACAGGGGCAGGAGCAGGTGGCTGGGACAGGGGGCTGCTTTTAAGGGTGTTTAATGTAAAATAACAGCATTTATTAAGGGCAAAGCTGCAGCTGAAGGCTCCATCGTGCTCATAATGCTCTCAAAACCGCTCTTCCACACATCCCTCTGCATTATATGAGGAGCTAAAAATATATAATTTACAATATGGATCTAAAAACTTAAGCCTGGCAGAGATTTTTGGCCTGGCCAGAGAACAGCTGGCTCCGGCTCAGCTTGTAAAAAATTGCAACTGAGGGGAGAAAGGGAACAAAAAAGCCACCCCAGCATCCAATGTTTATGTTTCCACCAGCTCTGAGGTTGCTGCAGCTGATCTGTCTCCTGGTGCAACTCGCTCCAGCTGCTTCAGATCAAAGCCCAAGGCTTTTCCATGTGCCAGGGGGAAGCTGGCTGCTCCCAAGGGGAATGTGAGAGGTTCTGCCATCAGAGCAGGGAGAGGAGCCCCAGCTGCAGGGAGAACAGCAAGCCCTAGGAGAACCAACACATCCCAACATCCCAGCTCTTCCTGACTATCCCAGGCTGTACCAGGTGTCCAGACTTACCATGGTTTTCCAGCTGAACAACTTAAACAGAGGAAAAACACCCCTGAAACAGAAGTAGAAGGAGGGAGAAAAGGAAAGACTGTTGTCTCCCTCCTGTGGGGAGATGCAAAAATCATATTAATGCCCTCTCCTCCCTCGGGGAGGAGTTGTGTTGCTGAAATATTTCTTTTAAAAGAACACTTTTTTCCCCCCAATTCTGCCATTACGGGCAAACAAGAGGCTTTTTGTTGTAGTGCAGACTTCTGGGTTTTCCCTGAGCTTGAATAATGATGTGGGGGGAGGTCAGAACTGGAGGTACCAAGGGTGGGTTCAGTCCTGTCCAGCTTAAATCTGACCTGCAAAGCTCCATTTCTCCAAATTCCCAAGGACAGGTAGAGCAGGAAGAGCCCAATCCAAGCACACCCTCCCAAACCAGTTAACAACTCAACTCAGTGTATTTTTCCCCCCAAAACAAAGCACAGAAAGATGCAGGCTATCATTACTGAAGTCAACCCCAAACCCATTTATTATTTAAAACCAAGTTAACTAAAGGAAGATTCCACATCCACAGAACTCCAAGTCCTTGCAAACTGTGCAAACTCAACCCTTATTTCCGTGAGCGTTTGTGCTCAATGAGCAACACAACGAGTCTGTTCCGAAGGAACTTGATTTCCTTCGCATAGGACCTGCAGAATAAATCCTTGAGCTTCTGGCGCAGGACTCCAAGGGAAGGCAGGTTATGGCAGCTGGGAATGTTCAGCAAGCTCTCAAAGAACTCTTTCCACAGCTCAGCATTGGCAAGCCTGCAAAAAGGGACAAAAGAGCATCAAAAAAGTGCTAACTTCAGCTGCTAAAATACTGATTTTTACTCTGCTCCCAGTTGGAAAAGGTGTGACAGAACCAGACCTCAGAGCCACGTGGTACTAACGTGGGTTTCTAGGAAATCTAGGCAAAGATTTGGGGAATATTTTGGATACCTACCTCCTGAAGGTTCCCTCAGGCTTCCAGACCCCATTGTCGTCCTTGAGGCGCATGTAGGTCCCGAAGAGCATGCAGTACACGGTGGCTGCGATCCCAAAGTAGTCTGTCTAAACCAAAACCACACCAGTTCCGTGTCAAAAACACACCCAGAGCGCTAAAACTGAGCTGAAAACACCCCCTGGAGGGGGAGAGGTTCTGCAAGAGGCTACAATTCCAGCAGAGTTTGGCATGCAGGAAGCTCTGAGATTCCAGGCTGCCCCTTACCTGGTAGTTCCATGGTTTGTTTGTCAGCATTTCCACGCACTGGAACCCAGATGTTTCACACCTGGCAGTGAAGGCAGTTCCCTCAGGGAAGAGATTCATGTCAATGCTCTGGCCCAGGTCAATGAGGGTGAGGCCGTGGCAGAGCCCGTCGATGTCACACGTGTCGTTGTCCAGGAACCTTCAAGCACAACAAGAACCAGACCCTGAGCATCTCCAGGCTCCCATACGGTGCCATCCGGTGACAACAGGGGACACTTGCCTTTCTCCCAGGATGAAATTGTCAGGTTTGATGTCCCCGTGGATGATTTTGCATCTGTGCAGCTCCTCCACCATGTGAAGGATTTTGACAGCAAAGTAGATGACGAGGGCTTGGGGCATCACCTTCTCTGGGAGCTTCTTGTAAATGTTGATGGCATTCTGGAAGGCAGAGATGCACACGGCACGGATTAAGGAACGACACATTCCCAAAGAAGGTGAAACCAAGTGGAGGAAACGCTCCCAAAGAGCAGAGGTGCTCCAGAGCAGAAGCTGCTGGCACTCACCAGCAGCGTTCCGTAGTTGTGGAGCTCCCCCACCAAAACGCTGCCGTTGGGGAAGAAATGGGCGGAATAGAAGTGGATGTAGAGGTGGCGTACGCTGGGGCTCAGCCTCTCCAGCAGCTGGGTTGCAATGTAGAACTCCCAAGGGTTGGCAGGTTTCTGGACCTGGAAGACAGAAAGGGATTTTCTGGGGAAATCTGGGAGCAGTAAAAGCCAGAGCTCCTCTCAGGTTGGGTTTTGTTGTTGGTTTTTAATGGCAGATCAGGCACCTTTCCCTCCTGAACTTATCCCAGAACCGTTTGGTTTGGGAGGGAACTGAAAGATGATCCAGTTCCATCTTCCATCCCCTGCCACAGGACACTTTCCACTATCCCAGGCTGCTCCAAGCCCATCCATCCTGGCCTTGGGCACTTCCAGGGATCCAGGGGCAGCCACAGCTCCTCTGGGCACCCTGTGCCAGGGCCTGCCCTCCCTCACAGTAATTAACTTCAGTTGATAAACTCTGTGATTAATCCTCTCACATCAAGACTTGGATCCCATGCCACAATTCACACACTGCTTGTGAATCCCTGATGCTCCAAGGAAAACATAAATCACCTTTCTGTCCTGAAAAAGTTTCACTTTGGAGGTTAAAGAGGAGCTTTAGTTTTTCCTGAAGGACTAAGTGTTGGAGAGAAGATCCACAAGAAGGTCCCAGGGGCAGACCTGACGTGGAAAGGCCAAGGATGTGTGTGAATCCACCCAGGGGGAGGGTCAGACTCCAGAACTACTCCAGGAGAGCTGCTGTGGCCCAGCACCACTGACCTTGAATATCACTTTCTGATTATTCCGGGGGTTACTGGCATCCAGAATGGAAGCTTGATAGACTTGGGCAAAAGCTCCTTCTCCAACCAAGCAGTCCACATGGAATGAGCTGGAACCTTTAAAAGATTAACATTAAATCCAGCTCCACAGAGGAAAAACAGAGGAGAACAAAAAAAAAAGAGAAAAGCACCAGCCCATATGAATTATTTAATCCTAGATCAAGTCTTTCCCTACAAATCTCTTCCTGCTAGGAACAGGAGACAGCAGGAGTGCTGGATGTGCCACACACTCCACCCCAGTGTTTCTATTTTTGCCTGACCCCCTTGGAAGCAGTCAAATTCCAAAGGGCATGCCCTGAAAAGTAAACACTAATGTTTAAGTCCCACAGGGATGTTGCAATCGCTGTCATACAGCTTTTGTTGACATGGGCCCGCTGCTGTTCCACACAAAAGCTGGAAGAGCTGCAGCCCAGTTTAGAGGGAAAACTGGGAAAAATGCCTCATCCAAAGGGCTCGTGCTACAGAAGACAAACAAACCAAGCCCAGGCCTAATTCCTAACCTGGGGCTGAGATAATCTGGAGATACACACATAAGGAAGCTGAATTCCCACATATTTCCGTGAAGTTTTCCTAGAAAAAGCTTCAAGAAATGCTTGGCAATGCTAAGTTTGAAGGGGCTCTTACCCAGTGAGAGTTCAGTCTTCAGTTTGATGAATGGAAGAGGAGATTTCCACTCAAAGTAGTTGGTGTAGGTGTGGAGAGGTTTTGGAAGCTCCGACAAAAATTTGCTGATCAATTCCTTGTCCCAAGGGTTCTCGACCAGGACTTCATGGAAAAAAGGGAAGTGTTTAAGCTCTGGGTGTTCATTCCAAGGAGGGAACACAAGGTTGGGCTTGAATGAGCATCACTAATTTAAAGAAAATAATAAACAAAAAACCCCAGGAGGGACAAGGATATGTGCAGTATTCCCTGATTTTAACAGTCCAGCTTTTGCACCTGCCCAGAAATCCAGAGTTTCCCAAAGTGTTTGAGCCCCAGCAGGCCCAGAACCTGTCAGGATTGCTGCACTCTGGAGTATCCATGGCAATGTGAAATCCAGGTACAACCCACGCTCATCCCTTGCGGGAATCATGGAATTGCTCCCTCCAGCGCACAAATTCCAAGGGCATTCCACTGCCTTTGGAATCCAGGGAAGAAAAGCAGGGAATGCTGTGTACCTGCAGGTCTCCCGCTCAGGGCTGTCCTGTCCTGTCCACACAGCCTCTCCTGGGAAGTTCTATCCACCCCAAGGGAGGAGGAATGGCCATTTCTGCTCTGAGCTGCCTGCTCCTGCAGCCCTTGGGAAGCAGCAGTTCCCTGGATTCCAGGCCCTCTTTTCAGGATGTTACCATGAAGCCCTCTCTGCTCTGGGACACCTTCAAGAACGGGGCTACGGATTTAAACAAGATGTTATTAATTATTAATGGTGTTACAATAATTATTAACCTTCTGCCTTGGTGGTTTGACACCTTCAGGGAGCAAAACTGTGTCAAATGCCACCATGACCTCAACGTGGAGGTGAATAAAGTGGAATTTTCTTAGGAAAACTAGATTTGGTCAAGCCACTTTACCCATTCCCTAATAATTCTCAAGTTCACCAAGAGAAAAAAAACAGAGGATTTTTGGCCAGTTAATTTTTAATTTCAATGGGGCAAAACTTAAATCTTGGAAGGATTTTTGGGGCATGGGTCACCAAATTCAGTTCCATTTACCCCCAGAGTGCTGGGATGAGTGTTGGGCAGAGCCAACACAGTGGAAAACCTTGGAAAACTTGCATTGGGGCAGCATACCTTAACTTCTTGAGTTTTGACTGCCTGTGCAGTTCTCCAGAGAATTCCAAATCCATCTGGGGAAAATTTTCCTTACAGGCTGAACAAAAGGAGCAAGAAGAAGAGCAAATCAATGTTTATTTCCCTAAAAGCAGGAATATTTGGAGTATTCTCACCCATCAGCTCTGAAAGCTGCTGCCATGAAAACCAGAACTCAACAAAGCCTCATTTTGAATATCCAAGTTAAAATAACAGCTGGATTTCTCCAGGCAGCAGATCCCAAGACTTAAAAGGGGCAGAGCAGCATAAAGATGCCCCCAGATGGGATTCAGCCAATGTTTGGATATTCCCAACCCCTAGGAATGGTTCACAGCAGCAGTTGGACACAAAAAGACTCTCTTGTCCCTCCACCACCTCCTCCTATGCCAATTAAAAATCCTTGGAGAGCTGATGAGCTGCTGCTCCACAGGGAATGTGGGCTCGGGAGTGGCAGCAGTGGGAGCCACACCTGGCTTGGGTTTGGGCAGAAATGGAGTCATGAGGCACCAAATTCAGCGTTTTCCACCCAAAATATTCCTCATTTTACCTCTGTCCTCCAAAGGAGGCTGGGAAGGAGCTGCCAGGTAATTAAAGGGTGTGGACATGAGCTGGGCAGCTCGGGCAAAATCCCTGGTGTTGTCTGGACTGGGAGCCAGGGCTTTGTTGCTGCAGGGGCCATTCCACACCGTGTAATCATCCTGCAGGAATTCTGTGCTCCCTGTTTCTTCCTAGGCAGGAAAAAAAAAAATTAAAAATAGAGATTTAAAATTAAACCATCAAAATTATCTCAAAATATAAACAAAACCCCACCTTTCCATAGTTTTAGACTAGGTCTGAATGTTGGTACTAGTCAAAGCCACAGCAAAAATGCCAGACCACCAGAAATTGCTGTGAGAGGCTGGAAAAGCCAATCCCATGGGAAGGGATCTCTTCTATCCACGTTTTTATCCATCTCCTTGGCTATGGAAGCTGTGAGATGGCTGCTGGAAGATGAAATGTCTCTTTTTTCCCCAAAGTGATGCCAACTCCACACATTTGAGAGGTGGAGTTCTCCATCAGTTCTCTGTCACTCAACAATCAAAAAAAGCTCATCCCATTGGCAGGAAATGGGAAAAGGTATCCAGCCTTCAGCTAGGCATATTCCTGGGAATATAATGGGACTGGGATAGAGCAGAGGTGAATCCACCCACTCTGGTACCCCTCCTAAGTGCATATAACCCAATTCCAAGGCTAATCCCTGCAGCATCACCACTCACTTCTGCTGCACAGTTGGTCAAGGGATGTTCTCCAAAAGTTCTGGGCTCTCCTGGTTTGCTCTTGTGCTGTAGGATCCTGAAAAATGATCCAAAAAGTTTAGGACAGCTTCTCCCCAGGAGCTTTCCCAGGCACATTGGTCACAACAAAGGTTGGTTTGTTTGAACTTGAATTTTAAATTTTATTCTAAGAGCCCCATTTGCAGGAACTTGGAGAAGCTGCAGCAGCTCCGAGTTATCCCCAAATTGTCCAGAGCATGAAGCTTCCCCAGGCACTGTCCAAACAGAGTTGTGCAATCCCAGAGCAGCAGCTCCTGCTTTTCTCCTGCCACTCCAGGCAGCTGCCAGCAGTTGTAATCCAAGTCTGGCACAGCCACAGTAAAGTCCCATGGAATGGGATCGATTTTTTCCATGATTTTTCAAGAGCTGAGCTCAGCCTCTTTTTTCCCTCCTTACCTGTTGTTCTCCTTCTCTTCCTCATCCTCAAAGATGGCAAATGCAGGAGTGGCAGGGGCAACAAAGTTAGTTTTCAGACATCCACCAGGCTCTGAAAATAAGAGATAACCCATGTTATCTTCACCCAGTAAAGATTATTTACACAGCCACATTCTGCCCCCTTCTCCAGGCACATGATGCTCAGGGCTCCACCCAGCTGCACCTGCAGAATTCCCACTCCAGTCACCTTTCCACCAAGCTCTTGGAAAGAAGATTTTTCCAGCCCAACCCTCAATGTGAAATCTCTCTATGCTCACTCTTGTAAAGCCCCTGGGTTTCAGACAGGCTCAACTCCTACAGCAAGGACTGGTGGGAGGTATCAGTGGGAAATAAAGGATGGAATTCCATGGACTGGGAAAATAAAAGAGAACACTCTACCTTTTCTGCAAAAGGCTTCAAACTGTGCCTCACTGTTCTCCAGGGGAGATGGCTCAGGCAGGAAGGGTGTTTGGAACATATCCATGAGAACACCTAAGAAAGAATGAAGTAATAAAGGAATAAGAAAATGCCCAGAAAAAGAAATTTTCAGAGGTTCTTCCATTGTATAGTAGCCAAATCAAATGTCAATTAACTCTAGCAGCCTTAAATGCTAATTAATGATATTTTTATAATTTACCAGCAGTCAATAACCAGTTATTCCTCCCCCTTGCATTTAAACACCTCAAAGAAGCAATTAGACACAGGAAGGGCCAATTTGGCCAACACACATTTGGTCACAGCCCTTTTTATTCCCTAGCCAAGGGGAGATTCCAAGCTTCCTAAGAGAACAAATTCTCCTCTAATTTCTCAGTTTTTGGGAAAACTTTGATATTTGTAGGACTAACAAATGCCACAGGCTTTTTGGGTTTATTTTTTTCATTTTTATTCAGCTCAGCATCCAGCAGAGCTGGCTGTGAACTTCCAAATTAGTGTGGTTTAGGTCTTTACCTCTCAAACAGGATTCCCTGAGACAGCAGCTCAGACAGCACACTCCCAAAGAAACCTAGTGGTGATTTATCCAGGAATTGATGGGATGTGGCTGCTGGGATGTTGTTAAAACATCCCTCTCTGGTCAGAAGTTTTGGGTCACCCAGACAATCCCAAAAGATAATTAACAATTTAATGCTATTTTCCTTTTTGAATGGTGCACATGCCCATGCCTGAACAGCTCCCTTGGCTAGAAAAGGCCCTGCTAACATTTCCAGGGAAGATCCCATGGACTCCAGGGGAAGGAAGACTTTATTCCAGACCTTACCCAAGGCTTCCTTCGTGTGGACCGTGGGTGACGGCTGCACCTTGAAGGGCGTTGTCGTCCCCATTGCTCCTCCCAGCGAGGTGTTGGGGGTGGCTTGGGAAGCATTTCCACAGGCAAAGGAGGAATTCCCAACTCTGGAGGCTGGAAAACACAACGGCAAGGTCATTTCTGAAGGAGCCTGGGGTTGTTTATGAGCATTCCAGCAAAATGTTAGTGAGGGATGTAAACAAAAGGAGCAGCAGCCACGCAGAATTTGGGCAGAGCTTTGGGCTCGTTCAGGGATTTGTTTGGTGGATTCCCGAGGGAGGCTGCCCTGCTAGGACAAGAGGGACCTGGGACAGCTGGGTGGCTTCCAAGGAATCTGTCTGCAATTCCCTGGAATGCTCTATCCCTACACAGAAAGCGAGGCAGGAAGCCAGTGAGGACAAACAGCAGTTCCCAACCGTGCTCCAAAAAAACCTGCTCAGAACAGGGAAGCAGGGAGCGGATCCATGTTCCATGGAAGGGGTGGAAAGACCCTGCACAGACATACAGGGATGGAGGTTGGGAAGTGAAGAAGCTTTTCCAGGGTTGGAACTGGTGTCCACATGCAGATAATGATTCCCAGCTGGGAGCAGCCACACCAATGGCATCAGTCTCCATCCAAGGGCTCTTTACCTTCCTTCACATCCACAGCAGGAGTTAATCCAGTGGATCCCTTGGTAGGAAACCTTCAGAAGAAAGAGTCACAACATTACCTTGGAATAAAAGCTATTTAAATCCCATTTTAATCCCTATTTCAATTAAGTGAGAAATCCTCTAATAAAGATCACCCTGGCAAGTTTCTCCTACAGCTGCCAATAACCTGGGAGGGAGCAGAGTCCTTTAAAAAGGTTAAAATGCTTTAAGAGGTCTCCTTGGACACAGTTTGCCTCCAAGGAATTCCAGAATATGAGTGCATAACTGTTCCCACCTTGTCCAAGACCACTGAGCCAGCCTGGGTTTCTCCCTCTGCCCCCCCATTCTGTGGCCAAGTCCCAGAGCAAAAGTTCAGGGGAGAAATACCAGCGCTTTTTTATCTTTCTCTGGAGACCCTGGAGTGGGATCTGCAGGAGCAAAGCACTTCCTGGGGTTTATTCCAGGCGTGCCAGGGCCAGCCAGGCATTACACACCAAATTTCCTCTTACTGCCATTAAACCACAAGGTAAAAGGAACTAAACATGGCCATGAGGACCAAGTTTGATCTGAGTTTAATAAATAGTGGTTTCAGGTCAGGATTTCTTTTTCCAGAAGGGAAAGAAAGGTTTGTTTTTAGCTAATTCTCAGTGTGGACCCTGAGGACACAACTGTAGAGGAGAAGCCTGTTCACACTCACAGTTCTCCCGCGCTCTGAGGCACAGCAGGGTTGGGATGAGCTCGTTCCTGAGCTGAAGCAGCACTGAGGGGAGGGTGCAGCAAACTGTTCTGGAGCTTCCCAAGCTCTGCCTGAGCTCCAGCTGCATTCTTCTCCTCCGGTGTTTCCCAGGGGAAGGCAGCTGGGACGCGGAGGGGCTTCTCTGGCTGCAGGGTAGGAGCAGTCGCTGGTGGTGCCTGGATTTGGGGCTGCTCAGGCACCAGAGCTTGGCACTTGGGCACATCCAGCCCTGGAGCAGGTGCCATCCAGTTCCCTGGGATGTGAGATCCGCCGGGCCTCACAGCTGGGGGCACCTTTAGGGATGAGAAATGTTCTGTGACACCCAAATTCCCCCCAAATGCAGCCATTCCTGTTTTCTCTACCATCTCCACACGACCAGAATGTAACAGAACCTTTAAGTTCCCTCCACCCAAGTACAGCCATTCCCATTTTTTCCTGTTTGTTCCACGTGCCCAGAACCCAAGAGAACTTCTAGCTGCATCTCAAACTAAACTGTGGAGAAGCAAAGCCATGCTTTGGGGTGAAACCTTGAAAATCTGGGTGTTACAAGTTGTGCCAGGTTTCCACACTGGTACTGCAGCCTCAGCCTCCAGAATGGGTTAACAACCAAGCCTGGTTCCTACAGCATGGCTGGATTTTGAGGAATAAGTCCAGACAGAGCATTCCTGTCCATCCCAGAGCCCACTCACCACCCTCTGGCTTGGCTCAGCTGCTGGCTCCAGTCTCGTTCCCTCCAGGCTTCTGGAGAGTTGGGTGAGCTGGTCCAGCTTCTGCTGCAGGGCTTGGAGTTCCAGGACTGCCGACTCCTTCTTCCTCATGGAGTCTTTCTTCTCCTCCTCTAAGGATTAAACAAGGATATTTGATGAGGATACAAGGTCTGTGTGCCATGCTGGTGGCTCACTGTCAGGAGAGACACCACAGTTGTGGCATTGGAAATGAGGGATGGGCTTAACCAGGAAACAGCCATTTGGGGAGCTGGAAAAAGGAGGATACCCAGTGCCTGCTGCCTCCTGAGGAGCTCATATTTCCTGAAGTATCTCTTGGCTCTCAGCTCCTCAAAGGAGAGCTCAGAGCCCTCGCACAGGAGCAGGTTCTTGTCGTACACTGGGACCTGCTCCCACCCCGCGGCGCTCGACGGCGGCTTCGGCGCAACCTCGGACTTGGAGATGTAGGTCACATAGTTCCTGGGAGGGAAAGGGAGGAAAGGGCCAAGGTTGGGGGATTTGTCCCAGGAGAGAGCTCGTTCTGTCACAGTGGGATTTTAAAAGGACCACCCCAGCACTTACACTTCTTTTCCAGCAGCACAGGATTGAGAATCAGCAGCATCTGGAGCCTAAAGCATGGAAATAAAACACCAAGAAATTAAATTAAAGTCAATTCAAGCAGCACAGCTGGCACAGAACCCACTGCTAGTATTGTTCCTGTGATTCTGAGAATGGGTCAGGCCAACTGATGTGTCCCAGTGTTTCCCAGATTAAACATTCCTATGGAGCAGGAAAACAGCAGCAATTCCATCTCAGAATCAGTTTTCAGATACACCACATACAGTCACTCTACCCTTATTCAGCCAAGCTCAGCAACCTCAACTCTACAAGAAACACCTTTCCCAAATAACTCATCATTTACCTGGTTTTTGCAGGGATTAGGACTTGAAATGCCTTTTGGAGGAGCCATTTGATTTGCAGCATGGGAAGTCTGAAGTGGTTTTACAACAACAGCATCTGGGACAGAAAATGTAATGTAAGTCTTGTCTACTCATTAATGAGTAAAAATTGTTTGCTCCTTGGTGAATTTTTATTAACTTGAAGTGCTGGAACATTAATAGCTTGTTTTGAATACACTGCCCTTAAGAATTTTTCATGTAAAGAAGGAAAATAAAGTGGTTTCTACAGGGAATTTGTTTTCTTCAATGAGAAAACTCACTAATTGATGTAAAAAATTCATTTACTGGAACCACAGATCAAACAGGACTCTTCATCCTCACCTTGCAAAGGATGATTCCGAGGATCATAACTCTGCAGGGAGCTAAATTGCAAAAAAACCCCTCAGTTATTTCCACAAAATCACCTGTCCCTCACCCTTCCCCACCACCCAGCAATCTTGGATTTCCTTGTACAACCATACCATGAAATATAACGCTGAAAAGTATGATTTTTACTGTACATGGACAACTCCACAGCTGGAAAATTAAAAATAGCCTTCAAGAGGCAGCAAAAGAACAGTATTGGGTATTTGTTTTATGTTTTGCTTCTGTTTTTTTGCATTTAGCTTCCCAGAATTAATGCTTAACTCCAAGACTCAGCTCTGGGATATTTTTCTTTTAATACACATCCCAAAACACCCAACAAATACTCAACAGCAAAGAAACATGGTTAAGTTTAAACCCCCCTTTATCAAAAACAAGCACACGGGGGGGAAAAAATAATCAATCACATGCCACCCACAGTTAATTATGAGTAATTACAAGTGCTGTGAGTCCTGAGTAAAGGAGTAGAAGGAGCCCCAGAGTTACCAGTGGAGCTGCTGCAGGCTCTCCCGGGGCTGTGCCTGGTTGAGGAGCCCTTTTTGGAGCACAGCTCCTGCTCCCTGCACGTTGCCTTCCTTCAGCAGCACCTGAGCCCAGGCCAGGTAGAAATCCGAGGTCTTGGCTCCGATTCCCTGCCCGTGCAGGTACTCCAAGTACTGGCAGGGGGAAGAGATGAACTCTGCCTGCACAACCCAAATGCACAAAGCCATCAGCGTTTCCAAAAGCAGCCAAGGGAGTTGCAGACAAAAATAAAAAACGTTAGAATTTCTTAGTTATTGTAGGAGAAAAACATCATTTTCTAAGGAAAAGTGAAGTTAAGGCAAATCTCTCCAAGATACACAGCTTAAAAAACACACTCCTGTTTTTTTCTGATCCTCCTGCTCTGCAGAGGATCAGAGCTCCTGAGGCCTCCTGCTCCTCCCAAAGCTCTTTGCAGTCCCAGAACTGCGGGGTGAATCACTCAGGATCCCTTAATTCCCAGAAAAGCGCAGCCGTACCCACCAGCTTGACGCAGTAGCTCACAAACCGCGGGTCCTGGTGGTACCTCTTGTCGCCCACGAACATCTTCACCAGCTCCTCCAGGAGCCCGGGCCAGCGGCTCTGCTTCTCCTGGAGCGGGAGACATCCCTCTGCCCACTGCAGGTACCTGGAACCACCCCAGAGTCAGCTCCCGGGCAGGGACCGGGAAACTCCCGGGCACGGACGGGGCACCACTCAAACCGGGGATGGAGCACCCCGAGCCAGGGCCGCGCTCACCTGTCCCACGGCTCCAGCGGGTCGGGCCCCCGGTAATTCCGGATCTGAGCCTCGTAATTCCTGCAGGGAAGAGGCCGGGATCAGGGAGGGTGGGAGGCGCCCAGAGGTTCTGCCACCCCCACGGATCCGCGTGGCCCCGGCAGCCGCACAGCTCCGGGGGCCGGAGCACCCCTTGATGCCGATCCCCATCCTGTTATCCCGTTATCCCGATCCCGTTATCTCGATCCCGTTATCCCGCTCACCGCTCGACCCCGTCCATGCCCGCCCGCCCCAACCGCTCCCGCCGATTCAAACTGGCCGCGCACAGCCCATGCTGCATTCCCATTGGCCAGCCCTCGGCCCATACTGCATTCCCATTGGCCAGCCCTCAACCCATACTGCATTCCCATTGGCTAGCCCTCGGCCCATGCCGCATTCTCATTGGTAAATGGCCCCGTCAATCAAACAGGAAACCACGCCCTCGGCCGCGGGTGCAATTTTCCGTCGCGGCCGCTGGGCGGCGCCCTGGGCACAGCCCTGAGGGCTGTGAGGGCCAGAAAACACCTGGAGCGCCCGGGAACGGGCTCCATTCCCTGATACGCCCTCACGCCGCGCTCTCCGAACTCGCGCTCCTGGGAACAGCTGATGTTTTAAAACAGGTAAGAAAATCCCCCAGATTATACTCTCTGCTGTTCCACCCCATCCACTTTAAGTACTCTGAGCTCTTTTCGAAGATAAAGCCATTATTTGTGATTTTAAGTCCTTCTATTCCCACATAATGGAAACTCGAGGTACAGCAAGAATGCCAGGAGAGGCTGGTTTTCCCTCATCAGTGGTGCCAAATTGGCCACATCCAGCACGGGCACGTTTGGGGGGCTTACTCTTGAACTCTCATTCCCAGCTCCTGGATTTTCTGCTCAATGGCAGTTTCCACTTCGCTCTTCTCCAGGGAGTACTCCACAAAGAAAGCTTCCAAGATGAAGGACACAAAGATACTGGAAGGAACAATGAGCAGAACTGAGGCAGCGTTTCCTCACTGGCATTGCCCATCTCAGTATTCCCAGGCTCATTTCCCACTGCTCCATCCCCTCCAGGTCAGAGCAGGGACAAGAACACAGCAGATCCTGCTAAACACAGCCCACCTGTCTCCCATGGGTGACCCCAGGCCCACCAGCAGCGCCCTGGCAGGGACAGATCCCCCTTTCCATCTGAAATCATCCCAAAAAACGTACTTGACAATGATTATCACCATCACAATGTGAAAGGCAATGAAGTAGATCTTGGCAGGCTGAACTGTCACATTGGCAAATCCACTGGCAAAGAGTAGAGTGGGAGTTAAGGGAAAAGAGGGAAGGAAGAGCTGAGGGGGGAACCAGGAGCCAAACAAAATCCTCTGAGGGACCATCTCTGCTGCCCATCCATGTAGAGGGCCACAGGAAGAGCAGAGTTTGGGAGGAGTGTAGATCTGAGAACCACCATGGAAAGGCAAGCCTAGCACTCCAGTGTTTCAGGGACAGACAATGAGCTGTGCAGAGGAGGGAACAATCAGTGGGACTTTTCTCCACCTCACTCCGCTGCTCTAAGGTGCAGCAGCCCCGGGGTAACCAGTGAGAATGAGGCAGCTCCTGCCAGGGGCTGCTCTTAGAGGGTTACCTGGGTGCACCTGTGCAGGGAGCTGTTAGGTCAGAGGGGTCAATGGGGGCATCCCAAGTGTCCCTCCAGGAACCAGGGTTGGAGCATCCAGCAGGGCCTGGGGAGCAGATGGATGCACCTGGGCACAGAGCATTGCTCCCAGGAAATGCCAAGGGAAAAGCCCTAGTGCCAAGGGGCAGCACCTGAGCAGGTGGGGCAGCATGTGGAGTCCCAGGGGAAACATCCATCTTTCCCCTTTCATCTTGTCAGTCCTTCCCCAGCACCTCTAGGAAAAAGGGTGGCTGTGGGGAAAAAAGGGGTTTAAACTGAGTGAAATATCTTCTGTCCCTGCCCTGGCACCAGTCTCACTCAAGGTAGTCAGTGTAGCACATACATAACCTTAATGCTGACAAAGAGTCCATTACCTTTCTTACCTTTATCTATGATATATATATATAGGTATATATATATTTATGTATACACAGCCTTAATTAAAGGCCCCAGTGGGAGCTACACCATTTATATTGTTATTCTTCTCTTCTACTTTACTTAGTCACCTACAGGGTACTATGTAGCAACTACTAATGAACTATTATGCAAGTTGATAGGGAATTAGCCAATTCACCAGCCTATGCTGCCAAAATGAGCAGCTTTTTTCCCTACCTGCTACACATCCTTTTGGTGGATGCAGCTGTAGTGGAAAAGAAGGTTTCTACAGCGCCCTCTGCTCACCTTGAATTTAAGTCAGAGGAGCCAAACAGCTGCAGCTCCTCTCAGTGCTTTTATACCTTGTGGGAATTGCCTCCACCTTTTTCTTGGGCATTGTGGGAACGAGAGGCAGGCCTGGCAAGGGGTATATTAACCCCAGCCCTGGGCACAAGGGATTTATTGCCTCTCTGGATCCGGTGGGTTAAGAGCTCTCCTCTTATTTCAAGGAAGGGGTTCTTTTAGGTTATCTCAGAATTTTTTCAGAAGCTGCTCTTGTTGTCTTAGGCAGCACAGGCTTTTAAAAACACCATGAAGAAAGTAGTATTGAGTGCAGGGAGTATTTAAGTTTGTGATTTTGGGGTGGTAAGGTGCTTTTTGTAACTTCCTTTTTTTTGTTCTTGATTTTCTTCAGGGTACTGCAACTCCTTGAAATTCCAGACTGGGACAAGTATGAAACTTCAGAGCTTTCAGCAGATTCATTGTACCACAAAAGGAACCTGCCCTGTGTTAGAGGTGGCATCTGAGATGGAGGCTTCCCATAGGTAAGCTGAGGATTGTAGCTGTGAGGAGCATGTATAGGGTACTGGGTTAGGAATTGCCAGGAGGGGTTCTGAAGGTAGCACAGTGGAAAACTGTATTTAGCTGCAGGTGTCTTAAGGCTTTTCCTCAAGCACAGCAGGTGCATTTAAGTGTATTAAGGCACCTACTGTGCTCACAGAAGTGCTACATAACTTTGTCTCTCACTTACCCAGGTGTACCTTGTAATGACAACTGCAGCCTTTGCCTTAGGACAAAGATACACACTGAGGACCTGGGCACATTTAGGGGATGGTGAGTAGCTGATTTGTGGGGATTTGGCTACTAAATTAATGGAATTAACTTGGTTTTCTTTGTTGTAGCTGACTGAGAAGCTAACCAGTGATCACAGGGTATTCTGAGACAGCCAAGGTGGACTCATTTTCCATGCAGTGTGGATTTACATTGCTGCTTATCCAAAAGCTAAGTTGGGGGTAATGACTGGGAGGTGGGATGATAACAGGGCAGTGGATTCCTGGAAGAGTTAAAAATTAGTGCAGGGGGAAGGAATACCTTTGAAGAGACCTCTTGGGACAGCTATAAGGAGCAGCTCTACTTTTGATTGCAGCTGTAGGGGGTGCAGAGCAGTTCCAGTGTGTGTTGTGTTGTCAGGTGTGTCTTCTGTGTCTTTGGCATCCCTTGGATCAGATTACTCTGGCCTTTTACCCTCAAGGGGCTTGTTGCAATTGTTGGCTGTCACCTCTTGGTTCTCAAATACTTGTTTCTTGGCATAATGCCAATATCAATTGCTCTTTTACTGGTAAGCTTGGTTGTGTCTTGGAATTGCATCTTGGAAGTATTGAGCCAGACATCTTTTGAGGCCTTTTTCTTGGCTGTATTGTCATCCATCCTTTCCAGCCATGAGCTGTAATGTCCCAGGGCTTGTAAGGTTGTAAGGATATGTGAAGCATTCTGAATGTGGGATTGTCTCACAGCTGTCTTGATCATCATGACCAACAGTTCTTAGAACTATTACAATCTTCTGCTCCTTAAACCCTCTTCCATCCACCATTGCCATACTATTGGTCATCTCTTTTGGTCTTGTCTTGATCCTTGCCATTCTTCTTCTCACTGAGAGCTTTTTTTTATCATCCTCGTGTCACGCTGTTTGAGTGTTTGTGTTTACCCTGGAACTGCTCTGCCCTGGGGAATAGACTGGGTGGTAGGTGGAGTAGAAAGAAGACTTTGCAGGTGATCTTTTGCTGTGCTTAGCCACTTGAGCCCCACCTTGGATGGAGCAAGCATCAGGGTTTGGTGGAGCAGTACAGCAGCATCTCGCAGTTTTGTAGCTGTTTGTCTCAAGGCACGCTGTTGTTGGGTCCTAGGTGGTGTGCCTTGAGAAATGAGAGCTTGGGAAAGGTTAAGCTTTCCCTGTGTGTATGGGTGACTTTGACAAATAGTTCTTTGGGCTGGTGAGCCAGATGAGTACTGGCAAGTGAGATGAGCATTGATTCTAGTACAGAACTAGATGCTACTGGAGTTGTTGTATTAGTGATGAAACTATAAGCATCCTTTTTTGTGTGTTTTACAGGTGGTCTGCAGCATGGAAACTGCTAGTCCAGCATGACAGAGATCCTTGTGAGACGCTACCACGGTCAAGTGGTTTCAGATGGAAACTACTACAGCAAAGCGATGCCTTTGGACCCTGTGTTGGTACACACCTTTCTGTCTCATTCTGCCCCTTCTCCCCTGGGAAGGTCAGTCATTGTTTGACTTTTCAGGGTTGGTGTAAACAGTGGCTATGTTACAGGGTTGCTCTTTATCTTTATTTTTAGGAAGTGAAGTGCAATATCAGCTGTCAAGGTCAAGTAAGCAAGGTGAGTAGTGACCAGTGGACAGAATGAGTTGTTATTGCTTGGGTGCTAAATTCTGGTGCAACTCTAGGCACCCATTTGTGTGTTTTAGGCAGTCCACTTGTATTACAGGGCTGAACCCCCCCTGCCAACCAGCTGATGGAGCCTCTTTGCTGCCCTTGAGCTGCTATTACGAGCCTTCCAGAAGTATTATGGGATTTTGTGATGAAGCCTTTACCTTTTCCACTTGAAGGTGCCATCCAGGTAGCCTTTGGCAACAGCTGAGGATATGTGGGGAGAGTGAGGTTCCACTCAAGTTTCAGCCATGTAACCTTGTCTCTTCTTAACCCAGATATACCTTGTGATGATGCCATCAGCCTCTGAGCACAGCTGGAGGGTGGGGCTGAGGACCCAGGCATTCCTAGGAGATGGTGAGTAGCAGAATTGTTGGGTTTTGGCTGCTGTGCTGCTAAGCTCATGTGCTGATGTTTGATTTTCTTTACTGTAGCTGACTAAGAGACAACAGCCTGGTGATGGCAGGAACTTCCCAGCTGGTGAGGCAGCCTTCTTTAGCACCTGATGTTAATTTGCATTGCTGGACTGGTAAGTTGAGGGCTGTGCTCCTCAGAGGGGATGAAGGAGAGATGCTGGGTTCAGACTTGTCAGGAGGGATTTTTGAATTAGCTGTGGAGATGGGGATATCCAAGAAAGGGCTCCTTAGACCACATAAAAATCTCACTTTTGATTATCAAAGCTGGGGTGTGCAGGGCAGAGCAGTCCTGGTGTGTGTTGTGTCATTTGTCTGTCATACATTGTGTGTCTTCTGGGCGTTGTGTGTCACACATCTTCTGCCTTACCCCTTTGAGGGGATTGTCTGAAGTTCCAGGCATCATCATTAATGTCTCCAATCTTGGCATCCTTTGGCCTGGTGCCAATACCATTGAACCTTTGACTTTTGAGCTCGGCTACACATCAGAATTGCATCTCTCTTTAGAAGCACCGGGTTGGATGTCTTTTAATGTCTTCTTCTGAGCTGTATCAACGGCTGTGCACCACAAAGTTCTGTTGTAGGAGATTAGAACTTATGAGAGTGTGAAGATAAGTAGAGGATGCCAACAGTATGATCCTTGGATTTTGCTGGACAGTTCTTGGAATGAGTCATGCTGTTAGTGTCATCTTCTGCCAGGGCTCTTTGAGCCTTGTTGGCTCACTCCCGGTCTCACCTCAGTCATCTCATTCCACAGTCTCTCAGTGCTTATGATTATTCTCCTCACTGTGAGTTTTCTCTCCTTGTTGCATCCTGTTGTTTGTCATCTCCTGTGTCACGGGTGTCTCTGTGTTTGGCCTGGAGCTGCTCTGCCCTGCTGCCTGGTCTGGGTGTAGGTGTAAAAGAACAAGTCCTGGGCCCCTGTAATTTGAAATTTGTAATGTAGGATGGAGTTGAACTCTATGTGGTATCCTAGATTGACACAAGATGTCTGGAGCTGTTATCATGCAGCACCTTGACTTTTGCAGTAACTTTCTTTCAGAGCAGATGGATTAAACCTGTGGCAGAGTGCCCCACACCAGGTGAGGGGGTTCCCATGGGAAGGTCAGTCACTGTTTATCTTTGCAGGGGCAGTGTAAATAGTGCCTATGTTACAGCATTGTTCCTTGTCTTTATTTTCAGGAAGTAATGCTGGATACCGGCAGTCAAGGTTGATGGAATGAGGTGAGCGGTGACCAGGTGACAGAACAAGTTCTTATGGCTTGGGTCCCAGATTCTGGTGCAGCTCTAAGCCACCCACTGTTGTTTGTGCATTTCAGGTGGTCCACTTGCAAACACCCAGGGGAGGCCAGGTGGGTGCGAGCTTGATGTATAGGTGTGATGCACTTCAGTCAGAGCAGGGAGGCTGTGGTTTCACAGTCTCTCAATGTGTTTTCTTCATTCTTTGTTTCTCTGCAGGCCCTGCAACTGCCCTCAGAATGCCAAGGAATAGAGGCAAACAGAACAGGTGAGCTGGCATTTAGGTGGGGTGAATAGTTAGTGAGTGGTCTGTGGCAGTGTGCTAAGGTGTACCTTTTTGTTTTGCAGCAATTCTCTGGGCCATCCATCCGAATCATCCAGATTAGATGAAGAGTTGAGGTGAGCCTGGGGCAGTTGGTGTGGAGAGGAGCCCCAGGGATTTGCCTTCTCAAGGGTGATAGTCATGTTTTTGGTTTTGTTGTCTTAGGTATCTGTGAGCAGGTATGGAGCTGAAGTTTGGAAACAGCAGGTAAGTGATAAGCTTTGGCTATTACAAGGGAGAGGGGGGATGTGGACAGGATGTCTTTGGGCAGGTGTTGTCACACTCTGAATTTTCTTATTCTTTCTTTTGCAGCTGCCATGGGGAACATATCAACATCCACCGTGCTGATGCGCTCTTTTCTGTCAAGGATGGATTTTGGCCACTTGTCTTCAGAGAGCTAAGTGTTCAGACTGGTGGTTGGGAGGAGGAAAACCTTTGGGAGGCAATTTGAAGCTAGTTTTGAGGGGAGGGCTGTTTTGGGACAGACCCTTTGGGACTAAAGGGGGAGGGTTTTTCCTCAGCATCACCCAAGCCTTTGTAGGGCTCTTCCAACCCATCTCTGTGTTGTCATGAGCTTCGTGTCATCAGCCTTTGAGTCTTGATGTCATCCTGGATCTTTTTGCCTGAGGAGCCCACCTTTGGGTCTGGTACGATGGCCACAGTCTCAATTTTACCTGCTCATCAGCGCTCAAGCACTCCTAGGGTAGCATGCACGCATCCTGAGCCTTGGCCACATTCTGCAATGTCCCTTTGCTGGCAGAGTCCTTCTCTAGGGATTCCTTTGTATCACCTGGCAGTCATTGGACCTACTCTAGGCCTACTATGCTTCTCAAGCATCCTCTTAACATCTTCAGCACTGACTTCTTGTAAGGAGCTCTTGCCCTAGAGCCTTCTTTCCTTCGGCATCATCGGCCTCTGGCTCATCTTGCACTAGCAATCTTGGGTTCATGAGGTGAAAGTGCTGGAAAGTTTCAGCTTGTGTTGATGTAATGGATCTTGTGTCTATGTTCTGTTGTTTGTGTCCATTGTCTTCTGTGTCACAGGGCTTTGTTGTGTCTCTGTGTTTTCTCAGTGTGGTTCTGGGCTGTGTGGGAAGCGTGGGTCTCTACTTGTGTACTTTTCCAGATCAGGCTTATTCTGGCATCTTTACATTCTTACTTCTTGAGACCAGAAGTACATAAAATGTTCTCATCCCTCTTCCTTCTCAGTTTTGGAAGTGTCTTTTTATCCATTCCTCAGTGTGGGAGTTCTGTAGGTTCTGTTGCCTCAAAGTGCATCAGGCTCAATTATTTATCTTCTGGAGAGTTATCTCAAGTCCTCATGTCATCTTTGCTTATATTTGGTGCATTTATGCTTGGAGCTGCCCTGCCCTGGCATGCAGAGTTATGGCTGGGTTGAACAGTTATAAAACTGTAAACCTCTCTTGTCTGGGGAGTTTTGGGTAGAAAATTTATGGGCCTGGTGTGGAGATAACTCTACGCTGTCAGCTACTTGTATCTCACCTCACGCTGTCTTGCAGGTTCCTGAGGCAGATTCTGATCCCTGCTGTCACTGATGCTACTGATTATCCCAGAACCTTCTGTTCCAGGTCGAGGAGCAGCAGTTGAAGGGCTGCAGTCAGTGTGTAAGCTGAAGAAGGGGTGTCTGTGAGAGTGTGTGTCCATCTGTCAAAATGTGCGTATTGACACATTTGGGTGCGTGTTTTTTGCCTTTCACATTTTTCAATTCTTAAACTGAGAATAAAAAACCACTCACCTGCACGCTTCTTCTCACCTCCCTGCAGCTGAGTTTGTTCTTCTCTTCATGGCCAAGGTTGGGGTGCATACTGGGCAGCACCAGAGCCAGGGTGTTGTCAGGCAAGATGATTTTGTTTGAGGCTCCTGGGAACTACATTCCCATGGAGTGCTGTGAATGTGCACTGATGGCCTGTGGTGGCCAGGGTGTACTGGAGCTGAGTGAAGGTGGGTTTGTTTGTAAATGGAGAATGAGTGTTAAATTTCTTACTTTATTTCTCTGTCTCTTTCTCACTTTATTTCTCTGTTCCTCTGTTTCTTACTTTATTTCTAACTTTACTCATTCCACCCCTTTCACACCACTCACCCTGGCTCTGCCCACCACCCTACCCCTCATCCTCCCTACAGCCAGGATTTGGGGGCTGGGGGTGCACAGCAGGAGTTAGGGGTTACAGTGGTATTGAGGGGTACAGGGTAGAGCAGTCAGGGGCTGAGGTCAAGGGTCAGGGGGGTTAAAGGGTCAAAAGTCAGGGTATGAAGGTGGGCAGGTCAGAAAGTCAAAGGTCATGGGTTAAAGGTCAGAGGTAAGGGGTCAAAGGTTAGGGGATTGGGGGAAAAAGGTTGAGGGGCCAAAGGTCAGGGATCATCAGAGGGTCATCTCTCACAGGTAAGGCAGTCATTGGGGGTCAGGATTAGAGGTTTCAGTGCAATAATCCTGGGTGTTTCCTGGTGTGGGGACAGGGGTTGTGGGCTCAGCAGCACCTGGGGCAGATGGGAGCCACACGGGGGGGGACAGGCAGCAGTGGGAGCACCTCTGTCCTGGTTCCACGGTGCTGCTCCTGTGAGAAACCCCCAGCCCCTCCCTGTGCTCCTACCAGGCCCAGGGAAATGCAGGAAAACATTGAAATCAGTGAGGAGTGATTGAAATCATCACTGCCTGAGTTATCCTCCTGCCCAAAGGGCAGCATCAGCCCAGAGCCAGGAGCAGGCAGCGGATGCAGTTTCTCTTTTCTGGGAGCTGGAGGCAGGCTTTCCCAGGCAGGGGCAGCAGGACACTTTGGCAGCATTTTATTAGGAGTCCTGGTGAGCTATTTGATTTGGGCTGCCTTAGAATTGAACTAAGTCCCCTCATCTGTTTTAGGTGCTTTCAGCAAGTTACTGAAGTTGTCCTGAGAATCCAGCCTGTCAGTAGCAGCTTCCCATCCACCCTGGGAAACTGGGCAGGCTTTTTCCCCTGGAGCGATGCTCCAGCAGCACTTGGTAGTGAGTGCTGGGGATGCATCCTTAAGGCAGCTTAAATCCATGTTCACCACAGGCTCTTGGCAGCACTGAATTCTCAGTTTAGGAGGAAAGGAGCCACCAAAACTACCCCTTCCAATGCAGCAGGCTGCTTTGTGCCAGTACCTGGAACCTGGCATTGATCCTGATTGTCCAGCTCTGGAGTCACTGAAGTGCTGCAGGATGGAAAACAGACAAGACAGTGCATTGACTGCTCCTGTGGCTTTTGGGCAGGGCAATTGTCAGTGGGTGTGTTTAGGGAGAGAGCCACTGCTTCCCTTCCCAGCAAAGCATGGGAAGCACAGCCCAGAAGATGAGCCTTGGGAAGGAACTGCAAGCTGAGAAGTGGCTCAAATCTGCTTCCAGCTCCTGGAATGATCTGTCTTGGAAAGGACCTTCCAGATTATCCTGTTCAACCCCCGGCCATGGTTAGGGACATCCTCCATTTTCTTCCTTGGGATCTGATGTGCCTTAAGAGAGAATGGTGAAAAGGCCATTATCCCTGACTGAATCTGAAAACCAGGGATTGAAGCTTTCTGAAATGGCCCAAACCTGCCTGCATATATCCAAATGCAGCCCCTAGAAAAATCTGTGTACAGTTGGGATGAGACCTCAGCTGCTGTTACTTGCCAGCTCACAAGTTGTGTAGCTCAGTCTGCAGCCATGAGGGGCCGGGCTGTGTTGGAAACAGCCCCAGGTACCAGAGAGCTGGAGTCATTTTCTAGCAGATGATTTGACTGGGAAGCTGCATTCCAAACTTTTGTCCACATGTATTTTATCTCCCACCTCAAGAAGCCTAAAGAAGCAGAGGTGGGGTGATCCTAACAAAAGAACATGCAAAGCCATCAGTGGCAGAGGACTTACAATTGAAGTATGAGTGGAGGTGCCTTTAGGACACTTTCAGTTCCTTAGTTTATGAATGGACTATCCTGACAAGCTTGTATCAACTCCAAAGCTTCTGCAAATGTTTTACAGCCAGCGAGGGAGACAAGACTCAGGAATCTCTCCCCAAAAACTGGCTGCTGGTTTGTTTGACCAGGCATAGGAATAACTGTGTATTCCCTGGGACTGTCCTTATGGAGAAAAGTTTATTTATGTGCCCTGGGTGTTTATGTAGTGTCTTCAAAATGATTTCATTGAAATGCCAGGGGTCCCAAATGCTTTCTCTGGTCAGAGCTCAGAGCCAGCCCTGTGGGAAGGGGTTTAATGCCCATTTTCCCAATCCCTTGAGGCAGCAGCACTGCAGCACATGCACCCAAACATGCCCAAGGTGCCAAGTGCTGGCAGGAGGCAAAGCCAGGGCTTGGACAGCAGGAACTTGCACAGCTCCTGTAATCCCAGACCTAGAGCTGTGCTTTAGAACTCCCAGGAGATGCTGCCTCACTCAAACCTTGTTTAAAGCTCAGCATCCCTCCTGCTCCCTTGGAATTATTGTTGCTACCATTGTTACTCTTTCCCAAAAACATGATTATTATTGTAAATTCCCACTCTCTTTCTTCCATAGCCCTTTGCTTCCCAGAGGTGCTTCCTTCCCCTCTCTGCTGCACTTTGCCTTATCCAGGGGTCTCTGAGGGAGAAGTTCTTTGTCATTCCAGGGCTGAATTAGCTCTGGCCCCACTAAAAGCAGGAGGAATCATTTTATCCTTGGTTTTGGACACAGATTTTGTATTTTCTCTATTTTGCTGACACCATGTGATGTTCCAGCAGCTCCCAACTTTTCAGTGCTGCTCCCTTGAACAGTTTTTATTTGTAAAGCCACTACTTCCCTGCTGGAATCCCAGTCACAGCCCCCCAGAACAATCTGCAGGTTAAGGTCTTACACCTTGACCAGGACAATTTTCTGTCTCTAGACATGGAAAATAGAGGAAATAATGGATTGGAACCAGAATCCAGGCTTTTCCAAGGGGAAGTGAGGCAGTGTGCTTGGCACAGGCAGGGGTTGGTACAGGGGGTGCTCCCTGTTGGGTGGTCTGTGTCTGGAACAGATACTTCTCTTCCTCTGTCCAAAGTCCAGTGGCAAAGGAGTGAATAACTCACAGGTGTGTGTGGTCTGGAATGAAAATGGTTCTGTTAAAATTAGGCAAATAAGAAAAAAATATTGAAAAAATATCTCTCTTGTTTGGTGCTGTCATTTTTTATTGATAAAACCTAACAGAGAGGAATCAGAATAGAAGTGAGAAAGCCAGGAGCCTTTGAGACTTCCACAGTGGACTTTATTTCCATTTTCTTCTCTTTCAGGACAGGAAAATCCACTTAACTCCTCCCACCATTGCCAAAAACCTTTGGTGTTTGAGCAGCCAAACCCAACAGGCTGCACTGGAGGGTCCCTGGTTCCTGCCTGTGGTGTGGAGCAAGTCCTCAGCTTCCCCAGAGTGTTTCTATCCAGAGGGATCTGCTCTGGTTCAGGCTGTCCTTGCAGTGCCCCACACCTGAGACAGAGAGAGCCCTGTCCAAAGTGGCCTTTGCCACATCAGGAATGTGGCAGCCACAGCCCTGGGAGCAGATTGGAGGTGAGAACTGGGGCTGGGTTTGACACTGATCCAGGCCAGGTCAGTGGTTACCTGGAGGTGGGAGTTTAAGTGACAGATGCTGCATTTTGTGCACCCTGAGAATTTCTATCACCCCTGGTGATTTCCTGCTGGGATGTGGCAGCACAGGGAGTAAAATTCAGCTTGCACCTCCCGTGGCCATTGCTGGCCTTTGTCTCTCTGTTGTGCCTTCAGACCACGGGAATTTGCTGCTGTCACTGCCACCCTGCCTGGGGGCTGAGTCCTTCTGGCAGCCCCACACACGAGCTCCAGTGGTGCCTCTCTGCTGTGTTGGGGGTGTTTGCCGGGAATGTGCCTCATCCCTGGGAGTATCCTTTGGTTCCTGAGTGGCCAGACACAGCTTCTGGGCTTGTCAGCTTCAGAGTTGGATTGCAAAAGTCACTGAAAGGAAGAATGACAACGAGGTTTGTCAGAGTGGTGCTGTCAGACCCCACCAGACAGTCTGTGCTTTGTGTCAGAGGTTGTTGTGTATTTGCACTGCAGGGAATGACTGCCCCCTTCCCAACCACATCTAGATGTGTATAAGAGACAGCCACCAGACAGTCTGTGCTTTGTGTCAGAGGTTGTTGTGTATTTGCACTGCAGGGAATGACTGCCCCCTTCCCAACTCAGCCCAGGAGGTCCCAAGGACTCACAGAGGAATATTTATCCTTTACTTCCCTTTGTGATAACTTAATCTTCACCCTGCCATGAGCAATTCTTTGATTTTTTTTTTCTGGAGAAATCCTCATTGCATGGGTAGTTTGCAAAGGAGCCCAGAGCTGTGTTTGGAGCAGAGAACTGCATCTGCCTGTGTTGTCACAGCCTGGCAACAGCCACATGGAACAGACTGGGCAAAGGGGATGGAGCAAAATATCCCCTCATGGAAGAGGTTTTCTCCTGTGCAGATCAGGCAAGGGGCAGGAAGCAAACTTTGGAAATCAGCTGCTCTGCCCCCAGAAAGCTTCACTGCCATCACAGGACATGACCTGTGCCCACTGCTCACAATCCACCCAACAAAAATGGAGAGCAAAGGTTGGTTTGGGCTTGAGAACTTGAAATAACTTTGAAACCAAAGAAATCACCTTTTTCTTCTTTTAAATGCTGGATTTCCTCTGTGGATGTGTGCTGAGCTCTTGCTGAAGGGGAGTGTTAGGCCTGAAGGGCTGTGTGTTCATGTTCTTGTCCCTGGGGCATTGGAAATAAAAATTACTTGCAGAAATGTTTCCTGAAACCTTTCCCCTTTTGTGCCTCCCCATGCAGGACAAGGCCAGAGAGAGCGAGCGGCCTCAGGCTGGAGAGGGGCAGGAGCAAGGCAAAGGGACCTCCCTGGTGTCATCAGGGCACCTCTGGGGAACAATGTATGCTTGGAGGGCAAATGGAGGTGAGGAGTGGATAGTTGGGGAAAAATTTGAGTTCATCTACAGGGAAATAAGTAGGGGCTATTTTGGAGGGAAAAGCTGAGGTGATGAGTTCACCCACTTCAGTGCAATTTGTGTTTGCACAAGGTGGGACCAGAGGTGAAAGTCAATCAAAAGCCAACCCTGCTCAACCCCTAAATCCCAGGATAAATTCTACAAGATACCCATGGAAGGACTAAAAATACATCTAAATGGACCCAAGAACATGAAGAAGGTTCCTGAGAATCCCATTACAGTGGTGTCACAGCATTTTTAACAGACCTTTAAGCTTTTTATGACAACAATACATTTCTTTTTGGGATCAGTCACACTGTGGGGTTTATTTGGATTTGAGCTCCCTCAAGGTGACCCTGACACTACTCAGGACCTGGTAGGAAAAGCTGAGTCAGAACTCCTGGCAGGCACAGGGTGTTTTCCCACAGAGCAAATCCAGCCTGGCCAGGAGGGATCTGCTTTGGCTCCTGGCTTCTGCCAGGGAAAGGCTGTTTTCATTTGATGCAGGTGAGATTCTAGCAACCTCATCTCCCACCCCTCCTGCTCTCAATTCTGTGCACAGAATTTGTCCTGCCAGCAGCAGCCAAGGGACACGAGCACTCAGACAATCCTGGCACTTGGATTGTCCCTTTGGAGGATGCTGGCTGCTGGGATTGAGATCATTCCATACATTTGCCTGCTGAAATTTCCCAGCCCAGGGGCTTGAGCTGACAGGGCAGCACAAAGATTGTTCTCAGTGTGGTGCCCAGATCTGGGGTTCACTGTGAGCTTTGCTAGCTCAGATGAATTATACCCATAGTCCCAAATTCCCTGCTCAATTCCTGCTGGAATAACCTCACAGTGCCTCAAGTATCAAGGACCAGCAGAGCTTCCAAGAAAGCTCAGCAGCATCAGGACAAGGAAAGGTTTCTGTTCCATAGAATTGGCTATTTAAAACCCTCATCCCCCAGCCCCACCAATGCCCCTGGGGATCACTTGACAGAGTCACCTGGAATTCAGCTGATTTCACCCCCCTGGAATTCAGGCTCCAGTTGATGTTTTAAAGCAGGAGAAGGTGGTGGCTGGATGTGCTCCCAAGCCCTTGCTGAGGCAGCCCCTGTGCCCAGAGGGAACATCTCTACCTGTGGAAGCTCAGCTCCTTTCAGAGCCTCAGCAGTGGTCTCTGCAAGTTCTTTTCCCTGAGGAAAAGGGATGCCCATACCTCCCTTCAGCACACCTCCAGTGCGACCCACCTGTAAAAGCTTTCCATTGCTTCTTCACTTCCAAAAAAACTCCAAACTTCATCCCACTCAAACCTTTTATTTTAAGAAATCTCAGAGGGCAATTGCTTGGGATTTAATTAGTGTAAGGGAAGATTACCTTGGCTTTAATGCTGCTGATGGATGATGTCCTCAGGCTGGAAGGGAGGGGATTTGGGGTGACCAGGACACACCTGGCAGCTGTGTGGGAGCTCAGAACCGGGAGTTGCTGCCTGAGCCCCTCTGCAAACAGCCTTTGCCACCACTCCCAGGAAGTGCCAGCTGTCATGTTAGGTGCCAGCTAGTTCCATCCTACAGCCATTGCAGGGGCTGGCGTGTAAAGCAGCATTAGCAGGAGAGAATGAGCTGCATTTGTACAGGAATTCCCTTGCCAGCAGCCATTCCCATCCCAGGCAGGACCGTCATCACGAACCTGAGATTGGCTCAGGTGCTTGGAGCAGGGTCCTGAGAAAGCCAAGATCCTGTGTTCAACGTCCAGCTGGGCTAATTATTTCTCATTTGACTTGACAATCCTCATGGGTCTTTACAACTCCAAATCCTCCTGTGCTCTAGAAATAAAGAATAGTGTTCACTGGTTTTTTAATGCTAGAGGTTTTACCATTGGAGAGTACGAGCTGCAGAGAAAGTGGGGAAGAGGGAGGAAAGCGTCAGGTCTCAGCTGGCAGGTGCCGGATGAGCAGGCGGTGCAGGAGCGAGCTCCGGCAGGGCCCCAGTCCCGCACCGGAGCAGGAGCACCGGCCTCGGCCCAGGGGCCGTCCCGGAGCGGCTGCTCCCGGCCCCGGCGCTGCAGCCCGGCTCGTTCGGCGGCACGGGAGAGCGGGATGCGGGCGCTGCGGTTCGCAGGGCGCGGCGGCCTGGGGCAGCCGGGGCGGAGCGGGCTCGGCCTCCCCCGGGGGCTGCGGCGGGGCCGGGGCTGCGCTGCGCTCCGTGTCCGCCAGAGGGCGCCCCAAGGGGCGGTGGCGGCCCGGGGTCGGTACCGACGGATCCGGTGTCCCGTTCGCTTCCAGCCGCGATCCAGAGTCTGCTCCGGGGCAGCGCCACCCTCCCGGTGGGCCCGGCACCTCCACAGCCCCCGCTCCCCGCGGCAGCAGCGGTACCGTGCCCGGAGCCCCGGCGGGACCGCAGCCCCGCGCCGGCCGCATCTGGAGCGGCAGCGGCAGCGTCCGGCTCGGCCTCAGCGCCCGTCCCGGAGCGGCTCCTCCCGGCCCCTGGCCGAGCCCAAATCCCACCACGCTCCTCCGGCCCCGGGAGCTACACCCCACCTGGTACCCGCTGCAGACACGGGCAGGACCGGGACCCGAATCCCCGGGTCCCGATCCCGGTCCCAGCCTTACCTGAGCGCCTCGGGCTCAGCGCCGCGCTGGGAGCAGCCTCCGGTCCGGGGCTCCGCGCAGCGCTCCGAGCGCCGCTCCCGCCGCATCCCGGAGCAGCACCCTCGGCAGAAAGCGGAACGGGAGCGGCCCCCGCTGTATTTAGGGCCGCGGGCGGGGCGGGGCGGGACCGGCACAGGTGCGGCGGGGCGGGGCCGGGGGCATTTAAACCGCGGGGAGTGCCCGGCGGAGCCATTTGCTCCTCGGCGCTCGGAGCAGGAGGTTACGGCCGGGCCGCGCTCTGTATCTCTCTTTATACTTCTTCTATACTTTTTTTCTTCTGTACCTCTTTTCTTTT
>NC_031770.1:1093540-1094155 GCF_001522545.3 Parus major
TCTCTCCCTTTCCCCCTTCCCCTGCTGTCTCCCCTTTTACTCTTCCTTCCTCCTCCCCGTATTCCTCCTCTTTCTCTCCCTTTCCCCCTTCCCCTCTCCTCACCAAAGCCGACCCCTTTCCCTCCGCTTTCGGCCTCCCCTACTGTCTCTCCCTGAACCTTTCCTCCTCCGTATTCCGGCTCTTTCTCCCCAGAAGCTTCTCCTCCTCTTACCCCCAAACCCAGCCCCCCACTCCTTCCTCTCCTGTCCGTACCCTGCTACCGCCTTCTATTCCCCGTCTCCCCCTCCTCTGTCCATCCTCCTTCCTTCCCACCCATCCTTTCCCTTCCCCTCCCGCTTCCCTCCACACCCCAAACCCCCTCCCAACTCCATCTCATTCCCTGCTATCCCTCCTCTCTTCCCGTCCTCCTCTCTCCTTCTTTCCCCCGCAGCCGCGAGGCTTGGGGCGCCGGAGGGTGAGGCCAGAGAGCCGGAACCCGGCGCCCCCCAGTGTCCCCGTGAGCCCCACACGGGGACCGGCCCGCTCGGCCGCTGTCCCCATACAGGTTAAAACACCGCCCGACACTGCCGGACCTCCGGCTTTCCCCACATCACACCGGGGTGTCCCGGGGGGGT
>NC_031770.1:1095381-1099141 GCF_001522545.3 Parus major
AAAAGGGGAGACAGCAGGGGAAGGGGGAAAGGGAGAGAAAGAGGAGGAATACGGGGAGGAGGAAGGAAGAGTAAAAGGGGAGACAGCAGGGGAAGCCGAAGCTCCCACGCCTCACCTGCGGAGCCCGCACGGGAGACCCCACCCGCACCGAGCTCGCAGTGAGCGAATGGCGGCCGAGGCGAGTTCCGGGCATTAAATCACCTCGGACCCGCCCCGCGCAGCCGTCCTGGGGCAGCACACCTGGAACAGGGCCCGGGACCCGCCCCCCACACCTGAGCCGGGCCCTGAACCGCGCCCCGGTACCGCCCCGGTCCCGCCCCCGGTCCATCCCGGTGCCGCCCCGGCCATCCCCGTCCCCCGCCTCACCGAGCCCCGGTTCCGCCCCGGCTCCCCGGGATCGCTCGCGGGCCCGCCCCTCTCCCCTGGGCTGCTCCCGGCGCTGGAACCGGCCCTTCGGCTCCGGGTCCTGCCCTGGGGACCGGGCTCGCAGGCGGGAGTCGCCCCGGGACGGGGCTCCGTGCACGGCCCCGGGACACCCCAAACCCCGCCGGACCCCGCAGCGGCACCGGGAACTCTTTCGAATTTTTATCCAGGGCACGCAGAGAATTCTCATAGAGAAACCCCAAAAATAAAGGATATTGGGTCGGAGGGGCGGGCAGTGTTTGCTTTAAATTAAACACGCATTGGGAAAAATAAATCTGTGGAACAGCTCCTTTCCAATCCTGGACTGGCTTCTGTGTGATCCTCTCTGATTCCAGTTCTCCCGTGGGATTTTCACCTGTGGCACTCGAATTAAATGAATGCCAGGTGCTGAGCGTGGCAGAAAACAGTGGGAAAACTCTCTGCATCAGGCAGTGTCCCAAAGGTCTGACAGTGTTCCACATCCCTGGCTTCAATTTGGGGGTGCCAGCACATCCCCTCCATAGTGTCCCCCTGGACCTGGCACTTCCCAGCCATTCTTGACTGGAATTTAGAGGACCCAGCACATCCTCCACAGCACATCCCACTGCTTCAAGTACCCTTCAAACAGGATCATTTTTTGGAGCAGATTTGGCCCAAACCAATCTTGGGGGTTCTCCCCTCTCCCCTCCTCACCCAAAACTCAGGCTCAGCTCAGCTCCCCATCCCCTCAATCCCTCCCAGGAATTGCATTTGCATTTCCCAATCCAACAATGCTGTTCTCCCCATGGGGGATCTTGATTGCAGCAACTGCTTAAGAAATAATTCAAACAAATTCAGAGAATGAAGAGACAAGAAGAAAGAGCTGCCAGCTCCAACCAAGCTCCTTGCCAATCATTTCCTTTAATTAATCAGTGCAAACGAACCAATCAAAACCACATTGGTACGATTTTATTATTTTTAATCGAGTTCTAGAGAAATTCTGGAGAATAGGAAAGAACTTTTTTGAGGCCATAAACTCTTCCAGGAGTTCTACAGGGCCGGGCACCAGCTCCAGCTGTGCTCAGCATGTCCCAACTGTTCCCACGCTGGCACAGCCTGGCTTCCTCCACACACTTGGAAGTGTCCTGAAGGTGGCACCAGGAAAGAAGCCTCTTATGGCCACAGTCTTGGGATTGAGGGGAAGAGCAGGAGTTTCCAGTCTTCAGCAGCTCCCACTCCGCCAGCACTGACAGCAAACACATCTTCAGCCTGGGCCAGACACGGAGTGGGAGATTTCACAGATCCTGGTCTCACCTCGGCCCTTGTGCAGCTCCAGCCTGACAGAGAGAGGGAAGGGAACAGGTCAGGACAGACAGCCTGCTCCCAGAAAATCATCCCAATCCACTGAGTGTTAAACACAGCTGTACAAAATTCCCGAGCTGTTCCTTTCCCTGCAGACACGAGCTCGGGGGGAAGCTGGCTAACCACTCCCCAGTTCCCTCAGGTTTGGTTTGTTGAACCTCCTCAGGGTTAATTTAGCAAACTTCAGGGTTTGGTGATGCCAGCACCAAAAGCTGTGAGAAAGAAGCTGAACTAAAGCCAGCTAAGAGCGGTCCCTGCTGATGACTCCCGAGAACAGCTCAGTCAAAAGGGGGCAGGATGGATTCCGTACTCATTCCTCACTCACCTGGGCAAGGTCAGAGCTCTCTGCCCACCGAGGACACAGCGACCAGCAGGGACCTTTCTCCCACTCTCCAGCACACGTTTCCTCCCTCCACACGCAGGGAACACCAACTTAGTCCTGGGCTGGCAACAGGAGAGGCACAAGGATCATTTTGAAGCCATTCCAACCTCAACGCTGTCCAGACCTGGGTGAAAGCGCCTCCCACACCACTCCTGGAATTTTCTTCCCCGTCCCTTCCATTTTCAGGAGGTTTTTGTGGGAGTCGGGATTATGGATGCTGTTCAGAAGCTGCACGTGGTGCCTAAAGCATTTCCTCGTGTCTTTCACTTCTCTATGCCGAATATTCTTCCCAACGCTCCACAGTCTAGAAAGAACAAAAGGGAAAAGAAGGAATACCAATTCGTTTTGACACAGGTAAAGTTGATTATCCCAACACACTTCCAGGTGAAAAAAACATTTCTGCCACTCTAAGAAATCCACTTGATACTGTCTCAATTAAATATTACTTATTTAAATATTGTATTAAGAATCATGAGGACACAACACTTGGAATTCCCAAAACTGCTCAGCTTAGCTACTTCATGGATTTTCACACACAGGGAACAGAGCGCTCCCAGATTTAAGCCCCACATTTGATCCAAATCCGACAGAAACTGGATTTGGCTGCCAGCACCGGAGCTGCTTCCACACACGGGCGAGGCGAGGCTAGTGCCAGCCGTGCCCTTGGGCTCCGGACTCCGCACAGCAGCCAGCTGCAGACGCAGGGAGCCGAAATTCCCCCCGGGAAAATCCCAAAGCTCCCCCAGCCCGCAGCTCTGACCTTCCCGGCGAACACAGCAGCTGCCTCCTCCTGCCGGGCACTCCCGGCTCCGGGCAGCCACCTCGCTGCGGACAGGAGAAAGGCTCAGGCAGCTCGGCCGACTGTTCGGGCCCGATGTAATTTTGTTTTCCTCCATTTCCCCGGGCCGGGGGGAGACGGCAAAGCGCGAGAAGCGGCGGCAGGGGACGGGACAGGACGGGTCGGGCTTCCGCCACACCCAAGATGGCGGCCGCGACAGGACCCCAGAAAAGAGAGGCGTCTTCGCCACTGCCTGCTGGCGCCCACGAGCTCTCCCGCCAGGCTCGCACCCGGTCCCGGCGCCGCTGAGCACACAGCCCGTGTCGGAACGCCTGGAAATGCCGCGGAAAATCGCTCCGGAGCGGCATCGGTGTCGGCGGCGTGCGCAGGCAGTCGGGTAGACGCACTGCAGGGTCCTTACTTTTTCCCGCCCTTTTCCGCCGCCATACTTAGAAGGTCAAGAGACTAGTGACCGGGAGGCCATCTTGAGTGTGGTGTCGCGTGACTTCCGCCTTTCCCGCCGCCATCTTTGTTGCGGCTGAAGCCACTTCCGGTATAGCCGCCATGTTTGTTGTGGCACCTTTAAGGCCCCCGCCCCTCACAGTGGTGTCTGTCTAAGTCATTGCCTGAACGAAAAACCGGCCGACACTGACCGACTCCGCGCTCTCCGCACGATTTTCCGCCGCCTTTCCCCGCGCGAGGATGCGTGCGGCGGGGTCAGTGGCGCCGGAGCCGGGCAGCGGCCACGCGTGTGACGGCAGGCAGTAGCGAGGACACCTCTGTCGGGGGGGGGCCTGTTACGGCCGCCATCTTGAGTGTGGCGGAAGCCCGACCCGGCTCCTGCTGGGGGTCCCGAC